>NC_048899.1:231200-268149 GCF_011077185.1 Oxyura jamaicensis | reverse complement strand
GGGGGGCGGAGTATCAGGAATGCTTGTTCCCATTGCTACAATATCAGTTGCTTACACTATCAGTTACTTGTGCAGTAACATAGTACAGAAGTACAGAAGTAGTGCTAAAGCACTGCTAAAGCTACATTTATATTAATAGCTTCTGTCTGGTGCCCTCTTGAAATAGGAACAGAATTTTAAGACAAGATATTTTCATAACTAAAAGTTGTCTGCTCTATCACCTATTGCCTGTGAATCTATCTGCATTGGTATGTTAGAGGAAAGCCTGTTTGTTACTTCTGCTTACTCAGTATTACTTGATATCACCAGCCTAATGAAAATGACAATCCCTACCTTGAGGCATTTACAGATCCAGTGTGCTAGGGTGTTTCTGTTCAAGGGATTAAATACAGTAGCAACTGCAAAAAAATGTAAATACTTTCTTGTCAGTATTAATTCCTAGCAGTAGCAATTGATGTTGGAATACATGTGGTAGCTTCATAACTGACAGCTATGGATGCAAAATAAAATCCATCACTTCTCTAATAGGTGCCAAATCAGCTTGGATAATTCAGAAATACTCAAAATAGAAGAAGAAATAGCTGATATAAGAAATAATGTTAATCTATGTAGAGAAATAATTTTATGTCTTGCAAAGTGAGTAAATTGTAATTAATATATTAAATAACTTCTTGACTTGTAAACTACATAAATCTGACAAGACAGTCACTGAAAGGAAGTAGATTTAGGACTTCATATTTAAGCCACTGGCAGAAGAACACTGTAAAGAGCATTTCTCTTGTCAGCTGTCATTTTTGTGCAGATAGGTCATGCAGATCTTTTGTCTCAGTGACATATCACCCAGATCTGTTCAACTGACAAAGACGAACCCATTTTATTCAACCTGAGCAGGAAAATCAAGCAGGACCCTTTCTGACTCTAGTGTTAACATTCAGTAAGAATTACCCCTGTTGACAGGTCTATTCCTGAAAGAATTACCAAAAGAATTGATGTTGCTTTGATATCATGTGCAACTAAATGTCTGTTTCCTTGGCTTACCACAAAACATGCTATATTTTACAGATCAAAGAAGCTTTTGAACAGAGTGTGAGTCTTTCAGCTACTGGTTACTTTAGGTAAAGTATTTTTGTTCTTTTAAAATGCATGGGTTATAAAAAATATATACCAGGACTATTTATGAAAATACCAATTCAGTAGATAGAACATGCTGTCCAATTGTTCTTCTTAATGGTTCAGCTTATATTCTGGTAAGTCCTTATATCAGGTAAGTCCTGATTTGTGAAGGGTTTGGAATATAAAATTCAAGTGATAATTTATGTCTGGCCCCTTGAGGACTCTCTAGAAAGCATCAAGAGAATATTTCATCCCATATTTGGTCCATGATTCTTCCATTACCAAACCAGGAAGCATTGAGGAAGTGACTGCTGCACGTAACAGCAAGTGTGCAAATTGGGATATAGTTTATTTACTGAAGCTATTTTGCTATAAACTATAATTTTTTATTGTACTACACCTTATTTACATTTTTCTCCCTAAAACATGATCACACTGAGTTGGGGGGGGGGGAGGGGGTCAGCACCAGAACGTGCATTTGGAATTGGCAACCAGATGCACCTGCTATTTTAGATTTCACTTGAAATAGGGTCAGACTTTCATGTGCTCTTCTGCTTTGTTGTGATACAAACATTCATTAGTCATTGTGGACTTATTCTTCCATCAGAGGTTACAATGAAAACATGGATTGGGAGAAAGGGGAAGGACAGCCATTCACATACTTTCTTTATGGAGCTGCTTGTTCAGAGGTTGAAATTAACTGTTTAACAGGAGATCACAAGGTACTAACTGAGTATTATTTAAGTTTGGAAATAACATGAATGATGTTCCTCTAAACTTGTTTGCGTCACTGGATGATCCAACAACCATTCAGGTTTTGCATGAATAAGTCACCTTTTTTCATATGTTAATATATATATATCAATAATATGAATGCAAATGAGAAGTGGAGCAGAATGACAGCTATGCAATGTCAACTGGTGTCTGGCACATCCGTATTAATGTTAGACAGGTTCACCTTTTGGGTTGTAGCAGACACCTGATGATCTCTGCCTGTTCTCTCCTTGTTAGTAAGCAAACAAATTACAGCAGAATGAAATATTCTATTTCTAGGCTCTTTACCATCCAGACAGGTAGATGTCATAGCATGCTGACCATACATCCACTATGTGTACTTATTTCCTTGTGAAATGTGAAAAATCTGAAAAGGCTAGCTGAGACTAAAATTCCATTAAAACTGAGACAATCCCATTCTGCTTGTAATGGGATATTAGAAATTACTCTGAAATTGTGTGTGTGGAGGGGCACATATTTAAGTTCATATTATTCCACTGAGTAGTAACTGTAACCCATATTGTGTTCTAATGCCTCTACACTGTCCATCTCTCTCAGTAATATGACATCAAATTTTATTGACAGAACCTCCGAACAGACATTGTTATGGACATCGGGCGCAGCATAAATCCAGCTGTGGATATAGGACAGGTATGTGCCAAGAATTTCTTGCTGTCTTATTTCTATTTACTGATAGTCTTATTTGAAGTGAATATTACCTCATTAATCATAGATGATGCTACGAGATCCTTTTGTTGTAGTTAGTTCTCATTTGAGCCAATGTCAGAGCTCCTGTAGATGTCAATACAGCCTGAGTTTTATCTATGATCTCCGATGTCAGCCTGTACTACTTCCTCTGTTCATATATGCCCACTATCTGCTGGACTTCTTTTTCTTATCTGCAGTCCTGTGATGGTTTCGCTCGGGTGGGTGACTGAGCTCCACCACAACTGCTCTCCCACTCCCCCTCCTCAAAGAGGAACAGGGAGAAAATACGATGAAAGGGGCTCAAGGGTTGAGATAAGGACGAGGAGATCGCGCAGTAATTATTGTGATGGGCAAAACAGACTCAGCATAGGGAGATAGTAAGATTTATTGCCTATTACGAACGAGCTAGAGAAGTGAGAAACAAAGGAAAGAAACCAAAAACACCTTCCCCCCCCATCCACCCTCTTCCACCTCCTCCCCCCGAGCGGCACGGGGGAATGGGGGCTATGGTCAGTCTATAGAAATTCTTCTCTGCCGCTCCTTCTCGGTCACTCTCGTCCCCTGTGCTGTGGGGTCCCACCCACGGGATGCAGTCCTTGCTGAACTGATCTGGCGTGGGCTTCCCATAGGCAGCAGCTCTTCAAGAACTGCTCCAGATATGGGTCTGTACCACGGGGTCCATCCCTCGGGAGCAAACTGCTCCAACCTGGGTCCCCCACAGGCAGCAGCTCCTGCCAGGTCACCTGCTCCTGCATGGTCTCCTTTCCACGGGCTGCAGGTCTGGCCTGGAATCTGCTCTGGCAGGGGTCTTCCACAGGCCGCAGTCTCCGTCGGTGCAGGTCCACCTGCTCCACCGTGGTCTCCTCCACGGGCTGCAGCGTGGAACCCTGCTCCACCGTGGTACTCCATGGGCTGCAGGGGGACAGCCTGCTTCACCATGGTCCTCACCGCAGGCCGCAGGGGACTTCTGCTCCGGCACCTGGAGCACCTCTCCCCCTCCTTCTTCACTGACCTTGGTGCCTGCAAGGCTGTTCCTCACTCCTCTCACTCTCCCAGCTGCTGTGTGGCGCAGTGTGTTTTTTTTTCCTGTCTTAAATATGTTCTCACAGAGGCACAAACAACATCACTTATTGGCTCAGTTCTGGTTGGCAGTGGGGCCCTTACCAAACATGGGGCAGCTTCTAGATCCCTCTCACAGAAGCCACCCCTATGGCCCCCTGCTACCAAAACCTTACCACATAAACCCACTACAAGTCCCCAAATTCTCATGTTGTTTGATCAGCCTTCCTACCTGATAGCAGGGAAACACCTTTTTTCATTGCAGACTGGTCCACAGACTTCATCAGTTCAACGTGGATGCACTAGTCTGTCTGATATGAAAGAGGCACGTGAAAGCTTTTCCCATCATGGTAGCCGCAAAATGTTGAAGAATCCCCGTAGGCAAGAAGGAAAGAAATGTCTTCTAAGAGCTAGTGATACAAATCATTTCTTGGCAAAGTTTTACACGTTTTTATCAAACACGAGTATGTAAATGCTGTGTCTTTTCTTATTTAAAGATTGAAGGTGCCTTTGTTCAAGGAATTGGACTTTATACAATGGAAGAATTGAAGTACTCTCCAGAAGGAGTTCTCTATACTCGGGGTCCAGATCAGTATAAGATCCCTGCTGTCTGTGATATTCCAGAACAGTTTAGAGTTTCCCTGCTGTCATCTTCCCAAAATCCTTATGCCATCTATGCATCCAAGGTAAGCAAACCATCACAGTGCTTGATTCTTAGATTCCAGGACAATCAGAAAAATTACTCAGCTATAAAACATATATACACTTTCTTTAGCATTTCAAACAGATCCCCGTGCAATTGTTTTATTTTTTGACTTCAAGGAAGCTAGTGTGAAAAGACATAATGCCGGACATTGCTGCATATTTTTTATGTCTTGCAAGTAGTAATTTTAGTATTTTATTAACAGGGCATACACAGAAACTGCAAGATGAATTTAAAACCATACTTTTAAAAATGTGGTGATAAACTGAAGGGATAATAGAATAGAATAAAAATGACTAAGGAGTTGATAGGGAAAACATGACAATGAGACTGTGCATCTTACATCTGGTAAGCAATAAGAAATAGGAGTGTATATGTATTTGTCTGAGATTGGCTCAGGTGTCCAGCTGGTATAATCATTACTTCAATTTACAGCAGCAAATATTCTGGTCAGTTGCACGTAAGTAGTAATGATAAATCAAGATGAAGCTAATTTTGCAAAAATTCAGATGTTTTAGGTATTAGGTATGCTTTTAGAATTCATTAAAATAAAGCAGCATGACATTAAGGTGGCATATTTTAAGGTGGAAGTTAAAGAACAAATAGGTTCTTTAGAATTATTTAAAGGTGTCTTTACATAATCAGATTTTTTAAAACTTGTCTGGGTTACTTAGTTACATATTTGATTCTAGAGAGCTGATTCTAATATCCATCTTCAAACAGCTTTTATCCTTTTCTGTGATATACGTCCTATAATGATCTGTGGAATTCACTGTAAGAAAGTGTTATTCTGTCTTCATGCATGCAGCATGTTTGGGGAAGACATTTGGTTCTCAGATTTTAGCAGGGAGATAGATTCCATTGTAATATTCCAATCTCATTCAGTTTAAAATATTCAATACCATAGCACAGAGAGGACTCTGAAAGGGTGGATTTGACCTACTTTTGAGATAAGGTACAAATGCAAATCTCATGTCTATAACGAGAGGATATCAAGTCCACTGAGGTCAGTGTTTGTCTGCAGGGAATTAGCATGAGTTCAGAATGTTTTTTAGTTGTACCTGTACTTGGGTTCAGATTGTTTTAATTTTATCTGTCAGTTACCCTAAATTTCAGCATATCAAGGAGCCAAAAAGATTCTGAAATGAATAGCCAGTATTTGAAATCAACTTCTTTAGATTCCTGGAAGCATCTAGCAGCAGCAGACTTGGTGTGAATGAAGCCTGCTTCCGCTAAATTTAAGAAAAACTAAAGAATGAAACAGTTTCTGAGTCACTGACTTCTAAGCTTTTTAACTGATATTGATATGCCATGTATTCCTCTCATTTGCTCTTTTTTTTTTTTTTTTTTCCAGGGGATAGGCGAGGCAGGACTTTTCTTGGGATGCTCTGTGTTCTTTGCTTTGAGGGATGCAGTAACTAGTGTGAGGAATGAAAGAGGACTGAAAGAGACCTTCACACTGAACAGCCCTCTTACTGCTGAACAATTACGAGCTGCCTGCACAGATGACTTTACTAAGATGTTAATAGGAAGGTGAGGGCATCTGTTTAAGTATCTCTGGGTAAATAGGAGCTTTTGGCACCCCTGAATGGTGAAGTGCCTAATGATGTCTCCAACTGGTTATACTTTGTATACAGCAGCATTGTACTGCTCCTTCCTTTGAAGACTCTTTGAAATTGAAATATCTGGTCTCGCAGGTCTCACTCACCCAAGCTATCCAGTGAATGCCTTTCAAGCACTGTACTGGAATTTCCCTGATTTTATATAATCTTCCCCCCCCCCCCCCCCCCAACGAAAAAAAAAAAAAAAAAAACTTTATAATTTTACAGCCCCTTCTCTCTCTAAAGCCTCCTCCTTTCTTCCATATGGTGAATCCCATAGAGGTTTAAATAACTCCTATTATCAACATACAATGAATGCTAGATCAGTCTCCAAGCAGCTTCAGTCTTTTTCAAGGTATTTTCTCCATCTGCTTTGCGCTCTGGCACTGTTACCTCATTTTAGTACTCCTTGCTATGTCCAGTACCCTTTGCAAGTAAAAATAATTACCTCAGAACTAACAAAAGAATACAAAAGAAAAACAAACGAGGTGATATATTTTTTATATATTGTTGATACTTCAGATTCCATGTTTTCTGGAACTGTCCACTGTACCCATGTTCCCATTGCTATTGCTATTCTTTTTCTGTGTATGTTTATATTTAGTCTATAAAATTTGTGAAGCAAGGTCATTGCCAGAGTATATATCCATACTGTGCCCTGAACCTCTGTGGCTCTGGCAAGGAAATTCCTGAGCTCTCACATACAGATTACTCCCATAGTATTCCATAGTATTTCCATGGTTGTGGTGGGTGTCACTGACACCAAATCAGTAGGTCCGTGGACTTGCTGTCATCACAAGAGCTTGCAGGAAGTGAGGCCTATCAATGAAGAAGCCAAGCTTCTCCATCCATGTTTCACCCTGACTCCAGTTATCATTTACATTTCTTCCAGATGTCTTTTGCAGAATACCTTTCTGGGCAATTTAAAGATACCTGATAAGTACAATATTGGGAGCTTTGCAGTCAAATAATATTAACACACAATTATTTTTCTTGTTTATTCTCATAGATGACAAACGATGAATCTGCTTCTTCCATATCTCTGTGAATGACAAACCAACGAGTGCACAAGAACTGAATGGAATGTGAAGTACTGATTTACTGCCCCAATTTCATGCTAATTAACACACAGATAAATAGATTTTCTCATCTTCAGAATAGAAACAGATGCAAAAAAAAATGCACATTATATTTTCTATCCTTATCTTCATTCTCTGTCCAGTATATTCATTACACTGCTTCACTTCAGTTACAGTGAATAATTATTAGAAATATATTTTCTGCATTTGAAGCATATGTATTCCACAAGAAGGATCTGCTCAATGGTTCTGTTGCACAGCAGCCCCAGAAAGATCAGCTGACTTGCTGCAAGGGAAGAAAGTTAGGATGAACTATAAAAGGTATGTTAGAAACCTTGCTACCACTTACTACATTTAACTACTTTCATATGATAAGTGACTTTTGAAAAGCTTCCGCTGATTTTCTGATTGGGATTTAAGTCGATCCCTTTTTGATAATAAGTGATGATCTGATCTGTAGTAAAGTCACTATGGATTATTTTGGTACAGACATCTTTGTGTTAAAAAAAAAAAAAAAAAAGAAAAAGAAAACGACTTACGATTTCCTTTTGCTATGCCCAGCAAATTGCTGTGCCTGACCTATGTATGTAGGAGGTTAATTTTATCCCCAAAGTTGGAAGAGTTGCTTAGATATACTTTCCAATGGAATCTTTCTTTTTCTCATGGAGCAAGCCAAAAGCCTCTGAATTTAACAAGAAAACTCACAAGGAGTTCAGTGTGCTTTGAATAGGAGCCTTGATGAACTTGTCTCTGAAAAGGATGTCTCTGAAAAGTGCTCAGGACTATATTGAGCAATGAGAGTTTAGTTAAGAGCTTTTCTCCCACTCTTGAGCACTCCTGTGATAAAGGCAAAAAAGTATATATTAATGATGTAAAGCTGATCCACAAATATTAGTCATCTGATGCTGCATAAGGTGCAGTGGGATTAGACCACACCCAAATAGTAGTAGTAGCTGGTGACAGGAAAATATAAAGCAGCACTGTTTAAAATGATAACAGAAAACCTGGTGTTAATAAATTTGATGTATGTATTTATTTGTAATTTGAGATCAAGAAATTACACAGAATATATCAAAGTTAATATACTATGAAATCTCCAGTCATAGTATTCAGAATCCACAAAATTGAACTCAATGAGAACTTCAGCCTTTCTTCTTCTTGAAAGACAAAGCTGTAATTTGAGTTCTGAATGCATACAAATACACAAAGGTCTGTGGTATTTGGATTTGGGACTTTGGTCTAGGATCCATACTTGCACAGAGAAAAATCTTAAGTCCATTTACAGAGATTACATTAAGTAGTACCTGAAAATTGTAGTAGGTTCTTTGACAGAAGTAGAACAGGGAAGATAGTTTGTTCAACATATGATTTCAGTGAACCTCTGCAGCAGCTCTTCCTTTCTGAGTGTGGCGATTGCTCTTCTAGTTTTACTCACAAGTCAGATTGCTTTAGAGCCATGAAGACTGCCATTTGTAATGAAAATAAATGGTTCTAATTGATTTGACACGTCAGCCTGCAGTCTCCTATTTCACTGTTCCTCAATTTACTGCAGACTATTTTCTCTTTGTACCTTCAGTGCCTTCTGTGAGTTCATACTGTATCTGTGAAAGAAACTGTGTTAGTAGGGCAAACTTGTTTTGTGTTAGCTATTAAGGTATTAAATCTTTATTGTTGTAATTTGTTTGTGTCTCTATAACCTCTGGGTGAAATTCAGCTTCCTCAACTAAAATGTCTAGAACAGCAGAGACATGGTTATGACAAGCCCGTTATGGCAGGTCATCTGAAATGGCACTAGACATGCAGTTTAGGCAGCTGAATCCCCATTGTTTTTTACTTCTTTTTCTTCACTTTCTTTGTATTGCTTTGGCTTTGATATGTTGTAAGAAAGGCAATAAAATTAAGTCTGTATGCTGCTGCCATAATTAGTCTTTTTTATTTGAAAGCTTTTGTTGCATGGACTTGTAAATGTGACAGTTCACAACCCCATATGTCAATAAGCCTCAAACTATGGGTAAATCCTGGGATATGCTGAAGCAAGGAGCTTATGGATTCATTGAACTGGGGAAAGTGCATTGTCTATGACTTTCCTATGTACCTCTATACCTCAGTATAAAGTATTGGTAAGTTTCAGGCAAGTCAAACATTGTTCAAACTGTGGCGCAACCCTTACAGGCAATGATGTCTCCACAGCTGCTGTGCTGAGCTGTTTGCATTCCTGGGATTTGTCATGTTCTGGATGTGCACTTCACTTTCTGTAGTACAGATCATATGTCTGCTTGTCAGCATTCCTCCCTGTCTCTTTACAAGTGACACTGTTGTCTGGTTGTCTCAAACCAGACGAGTTAACTAGTGAAAGTTATCCATGTACCAAACATGTTTTGTTTGTTTTGAAACTGAAAGATATTAAACTATCTCATGGCTTTTAGATGTTTGAAAAACTGCATGGAAGCAAGAAATATCAGCAATTAAGCATCCTGGTAGATGTCACTATGGTTATGTGGGATATTATGCAAGAAATCTTGGAATATACAAGTGTTAAGGAATTGTGGTTGGTTCGGTTGTTGTTGTATTTTTAGTACTGTTGAAAATGTGCAGACTCAAGGAGCTACTAATCAGAAGGGTTAGGTCTTCAAAGGTACTAGTACGTTGGATGGCTATTGACTCAATGTACACTGTACAGAAACAGTGAATCTGGAAATGGTGTGGAGGAACCCTTTCTTGTTTTCTTGGTGGGGAAAAAAAAAGTATTTCTATACATTCCCATTCACAGCATTCTCTGTGTCTGGAGAAGCTTAAACACCTAATGTAAATACTAAGTTCTGTTTTGGAGGTCTGGTGCTCTGAAAATTATATATTGGACTACTGAAGTCCAATATTGGGTCTGGTTCTCTCTCTTCATAGGCCTTTAAACCTGCGTATTGTACCTACAACACATGCAAAATACTACAGTAGTGCTGCAGTTGGCAAAACTCATGTTTTTTTGCCTGCAGGACCTAGTGACTGATTTTGCTTCAGTGTTTGCATTGTTCTAAGTCTCAAACACATGTTAAGAGGCTAAAAAAGAAGCAGCATAGCTCTGCTGAGAATAATTTTCTTCTAATGGGAAATGATAAAAGATGATGAACTGTCTTGCAAGTCTAAACTGTTTCTATATGATAGAGACACATTTGCTGTAAAATACAAAAAAGGTAAATGAAGCTTTACAGATATACATTAAAAGAAAAAAAAAAAAAAAGACTTGGGTCATGCAAGTAAATCCTTTAAAAAAATAAAGGCTAGATGTAATAAAGCATTTTGAGATGGATAAAGTGAGAATCATGGCTCCACAGCTTAGCATTTGACATACCACAGAAGAGTTAATGTTGCATGTCCTGGGTTCTAGATTCAGGCATTCCTACACTTTCTACATTCATCAATATCAATTACTGGATAATATTAAAAGATGCCTGGTAGTTGTAATTCAAATGCAGAAGACCCCCCTCACTAGTAAGTACTTTATCATGTAGGTTGCAGAGTTGGAATTAAAGGGACTCATATTCTTTCCAAATTATTTCAGCTCACAAAGAGGAGTTAATGTAGGGAATAGAAGTAGAAAGTTTGGTACATTAGCATCTTAAAATTCATTCACTGCTGAGAAATTGCATACCTTACACTGGCTCCTCCCCATCTACGTAATTTGATGCACAGTCTGAAAATAAATTCTGTGGGAGAAAAAGCAAACTTAGTTGACCCAAGTCAGTCATGTGACCTAAGTTAGGGGCATATAGCATTTGATTAATTTCTCACGTTGTGTAAAACTTTATTTTTCAGACTTTCATGCAACAGCATGGCTTGTCCTGAATGGCAATCAGATGACCTTGTCTTTTTTGTGAATGGCAAGGCAAGTTTTTAAATGCTTTTTGGATCATCATTGTTTTAATGTTTACTCTTTATATTCAGTACTGGAAAGTTGTTATTCCGGAGCAACAGTTCATTCATAGGTAAACATTTTGTGTCTTTGGTCTTCCTTATGGCATCCTACCTTCTGCCAAAAGAACCTGTGGGCTATTCCTAAGTTTACTCTATCTTTAATGTGAATTGGGATATCGGATTGTTTTATGGTTTCAATTCAAGATGAAGAGTTTTTAAATTGCTGTTAAGCATTAAGTTATCTGAGAGAAATTTCAAAATCTTAACTCTGCAACTGTTAATATTGGCTTACATTGTCTCAGTTTTTCTAGGCACTACTAAGAATTAGAAAGTTTAATCATCGCATCAATGATTTTATACAACCCTTCATTTCACAGATTTTTTAGAATTTCATCTAATTACTGTTTACTAAAACCTTACAGTAACGTACTCCTAAAATTGATGTAGCTGAAGTAAATGCCACCACTTTATGCTGTTTGTTATGCTTGTTTATGCTGTTTGTTAATAACTTCAGAAATTTAGCAAAATAAAATAAATGGTTGCTTTTTTTCTGCTCTTGGTGCCAAAATCTCACATTTAATTTTTAATTTTTTGTCACCTTTTCTGATTTTCCTGTTCAAGAGAAAGATAGTTCCTATTGATGTGCGGAAAGCAAACTCCACAATCAGTAAGATTGTAAAGTAGGTATATTTATTCAGCGCTGGGCAGCACGGGGGGTAGTCCCACCAAAGTTGTGTGTGCCCCAACACAGCACTTGCTTTGGTTATATGTGGTGAAAAGTTACATATGTATGAAGTTTCTTGAGACGCCTATGCATACGCATGACCTATCCCTGTTTAGCCTTAAAATTAGTTCCAGGGAGTCATTTTCATAGATTCCTCCTATCCACGCTTGCACAGTTTTCTGGTAGTGGTCGCCAGGAGTTGTGGGGATGAAGATTAGTGAGTCTTCCTCTTCACTGTTAATTGACCTCTCATCTCAGCGCAGACTCGTAAGCTTCTCAGCTTCTGCTTAAACTGCAGATTTGGTTTCGGTTGGTTCTTGAAATGTGTTTCCTGTTTTCTATCAGGAACTGTTTTTCATGAGGAATCCTTGAATTTCCTGCCTCAGTTTCTTTGCACAATAGGTAGCTGAAGATATAGTACATGTCCCTTACCTGTCTTATTTACTAAAATTCTTTCAGCCGCTTCTCACTATTAACAAACTTATCACCTAAAATATATTAAAGCTGAAATGAAGGAATTGGACTTCCTTGCAAAACAAACAAAACAAAACAAAGTTGCTATGTATTTTTCCCTTGTTTGGTCAATATTTCTATATTCTGAAAAATAAAATTAGCTAAATTATGCTATTATGTATTTTCTATATCACTATCATACAATATTTGTTATGTAATTGACAGAAAAATGTGATCCTAAATAGCCAATGTTTTAAAACCCCTTCACCTTAGGTGAAAATGCTTCGAAGCTCAGAACTTTTACTTTTGAAATGCTGGTTGTTCCCTCTTCTGGTTAAGCTGAAATTTTACTGTAGCACTCTTAGTAATCTCTGAATGCCACAAAACAATGTTATTTCACCCCGCAATTCCAAATAAATTCCTGGACTAATTCATATATGTTTTACCCTGGTAAGTTGGAGCATGCTGCTTGTATAGCAAAATTGTTGCAAGAAGCCTGAGGTGCAGGCTCTCTTCATTCTGCAGTGTTGGGTTCTAAAAATAAGCTTACATACTTGCTGGAGACATCATTTACTTAGGCCCCAGTCCTTCAAAGAGTTCTGAAACAAGCAAGCAATTAGTAAATATAAAAGGATGATTAGGTAGCTAGGCAGTAGGATGAATCATTACCTAGGTATTAAGAATAGAATAGATTAGTTACTCAATATTATCTGTTAGTCAAGGAAGAAGTAGTCTGAGTCTGTAAGATATACTATCAGGAGGTGAAGGTGAAGAGGTGAAGAGGTGAAGAATAGGTGAAAACTAAGTAACAAAAAGTTGCCAGACATCCCGTCTCAAATTAGCTCAGACTGATAAGGACTTTGCAAACTTACAAAATCACTACATTCTAGATAAAGGGTGAAAAGTATACTATGAGGAAGACATACTGCCTTCCTCCCAAAGACCACTGCCCATGTCCTTAAGACCCCTGCCCACAATTCTTGGAAGAATCTGTGCAAGTGCAAAGGACTGATAAGCTAATTAGCATAAGAAGCGTGAGTAGGCGGGTTTAGGTAATGAATATGTATAGCCGTTAATCGAATATTCATTGTTCTGCTGTATAAATATGAGATAGTTTGTCACTTTGGGGATGCACGTTAGGTGGAAGGACCTCCCGTGCATCCAGCGCTGTCAATAAAGAATATTTCGTCACTAAGAAGAAATTTTGACTTCGTTCTTTAAATCAGTTCTGCATAAGCTTATTTTCTTACTATCTTCTTATCTTTGTTTTCCATCAGCTAGGAATCTTCAAGTTGCTAACTGATGTCAGGGCTCTATTGACTTAAGTGACAGTTATTCTAGATTAAGAAACTGCTATGCAGATTGCAAAATTAAGCGGGTATTTTTAGGTTTGTATTTGAGAGCCTTCCATGCTGGAAGCAAAGCAACATTAAGGATTAAGTGGAGAAGGAGAGTAGTGAACAATACTTTACAAATTGCAGCTTTTTTATTAGTTTGCATTGTCAAACATTCAGTGGAATAATTAGCATCTCTTTAATGCTCAAGATTCAAGTATGATTAGTCATGTGTTGGTCACTAGTGGGAACACATAAGAGGATAAAATTTGCACTGAGTCTAGGGGCAACTAGAAATGTGATGAAATCAAATGGGAAACATGATAAGCAAAATGGATCCAGATGAACACACCCAGAGGGAAGAGTACTGGGGCTACATACCATTTTGAAAAGGAGCTGAGAGGTAAGGAGACAGTAGATTCCAGTGGACTGCGGGGTACTGTTGTTATAAATTAGCTCTCAATTAATTGACAGAGAGGGTCGTGTCCAATAATGCAATTGATTTTTATTAAGTAAGCAGCCAACAAGCAAAACAGCGCTGGGCGCCTGGGGAGTCTTCGCTCCGCAACAGCACGCAACTTCCCTTTCCAGGGTTGCTGTTTTATAGTAGTCGAATTCCGGCTTGTCAGGACTTGTTGAACTGGCTGAGGCTGCGCAGTCTATTGTTGAGAGGGGGGTCGTTGTTTTTCTACCGGTGATTAGCGTTGTGCTCGTGTTCAAGTGGGGGAGGTGAAGCGGCAAAAAGGATGTCCCGCGGCAGTCTAGTTTCACTTAAGGGTGTTTACCGAACACCTCCTCCTGCTATCTGCTTGCTTAATCCTTCCCCTTATCAAGGTCGTTAAGTTGTGCAACCTTATCTCCTCAACGGATTCTCCAAATTCCTCAATGACAATGAACAAACCCCCACTAATTTATCACACTGTGACACTAGAAGAAGGAGATTGTGAACTGAAGGTGGAGGTTTTATACGGAGGCACATAATGAGGGTAGTCCTTCAACACAGAATTTAGTTGTGTGCAAGTGCTCCATTTGGGCCTCAAACTGCTATACTCATTGGATGTTCTGAGATCTATGACTGTTTGGAAGTGCATGATAAGTATAATTATGTATAAAGTTTAGAAAAGTATTATTGAGTAAAGCTAGTAAGAGAACCAATTGTTTCAACACATTCTAATTTACAGGGTCCTGATCTCAGTGTTTTGGGGCTTTGCCATGTTTTCACTGTAGAGACTGAAAATCCTGTTACTAGTTTGCCTCACACTCATTTGTCTCTCTGTTCCTGCCCTTCTCATCTTTTAATGTGCTCTACTTTCATTTACATTGTACCCATTCTCTCATCTCAGGTCAGAAGATCCCTCAAATTCTGCACATGTACGTTAAATAACAGAGACTTAGAAGAATATTAAGAAAATGTAACTTTAAAATAATGTATTTTTTTATTTAAGTCTCTGTGGGAGTGTGGCCATGTGGGGTTGACAGGCCCCATGGTTGGTGATAACATCGGACTTTTAACGATGAGGCCATCAGGAACGTAAAGAGTTTAGAGGGAACAAAGAAGGGTGATTCAGGAGACTCCTTGCCGTCTCGGGTTGCTTGTTCTCCGGCCGTTAAGGCATGGAAGTTGCTGGGGGTTTGCTGGTTGCCGGGCAAAATTGTTGACCAACGAATAGTTAGTGGAAAAGTACTACTGTGGGGCGAATAGTATAAGGGAGCCTGTCCTCAATATGGGGATGCAACAAGGATAATGAAGTTATGCCCTCAGTAGGAGAGAGATGAAGTTATGTCATCAATAAAGTAGCAGTTACTGATCTTAAAAGAACCCTGGTGTCCATATGATCATTACGCAACAAGTCTCCTTTTGCAGTCAGTTTCTCAAGGACAAAATATTGCTGTGGAGTAAGAGGCCGAGGTACCTGCACTGTGATGATACCTAAATATGACCCTGTTGCCAAACAGATAGAGTACCCTCACACTGATAGTTGGAAATAGTAATTTAGTGTTTTGAGAACTCACGTTCGCTTGGAAATACATGGTTTCTTTCCATTTAGATTGATTTAAAGAACGAAGTCAAAATTTCTTCTCAGTGACGAAATATTCTTTATTGACAGCGCTGGATGCACGGGGGATCCTTCCACCTAACGTGCATCCCCAAAGTGACAAACCATCTCATATTTATACAGCAGAACAATGAATATTCGATTAACGGCTATACATATTCATTACCTAAACCCGCCTACTCACGCTTCTTATGCTAATTAGCTTATCAGTCCTTTGCACTTGCACAGATTCTTCCAAGAATTGTGGGCAGGGGTCTTAAGGACATGGGCAGTGGTCTTTGGGAGGAAGGCAGTATGTCTTCCTCATAGTATACTTTTCACCCTTTATCTAGAATGTAGTGATTTTGTAAGTTTGCAAAGTCCTTATCAGTCTGAGCTAATTTGTGTCCTTGTTGTCCATCTGTTTCCTGCCCGAGAGGGGATGTCTGGCAACTTTTTGTTACTTAGTTTTCACCTTTTCTTCACCTCTTGGCTCCTGATAGTATATCTTACAGACTCAGACTACTTCTTCTTTGACTAACAGGTAATATTGAGTAACTAATCTATTCTATTCTTAATACCTAGGTAATGATTCATCCTACTGCCTAGCTACCTAATCATCCTTTTATATTTACTAATTGCTTGCTTGTTTCAAGATGGATTTGGGGGAGTTCTGATACATATTTAAAAGCCTTACTTACAGCTTTCCTCTGCAAAAGAGATTAGAGTGTTGGTCATGCAGTAACAGAGATTTAGATCCCTGTCTCCAATCTTTGAAAAACAATCAAACAAAACCCCCAAACAAACAATCAAAAAAACACCAACTCTCTGGAGAGCTGATGCTTTTAAAATTGTGTTCATTTACGACTTAAGATTTCAGCAGCCATTTTATCATCTGATTCCCCTGCCTCTTTTGTGCTTATATGAATATATATCACTGTCAGTAAGTCTTCAGTAGATGCTTCACATAATTGTTAAAATCTCATTGTACTTCACCAATAAACACATTGCATTGTAATTGTACAGTTTTGTCTACAGCGAAGTTAGGTGTTCTACTTTCTTTCTCTGGCTATTGAAACTTTGTTAATTTAGAAATGCTGTGTCTAACTTTGTCACATCTGACTCTAGTTTTTTTGGTTTCAATGAAGTATATGGTACCATTTTTTTAACTTAACTTTATTTTTCTTTAATTAGGAAAGCTTCGCGCTTAATGCCTAGAGAGAAATCCACCTGTAGGAAAAAAAGGCATACTCGTGAGAGAGGGAGTTAAGAGAATCTTACCAAGTAGAGATAGAGCACTGACGGCATTAAACTAGGATGCTACTTGATTTGTGAAAATGGACTCCACAATCATTAAGATTTTAAAGTAGGTATGTTTATTCAGTGCTGGGCTGCACGGGGGGTAGTCCCATCAAAGTCGTGTGCCCCTAACGCGGCAGCTTGCTTTGGTTATATGCAGTAAAGAGTTACATATTCATGAAGTTTCCCAGTGTGCCTATACATATGCATAACCTGTCTCTGCTTAGTATTAAAATTAGTTCCAATAAGTCATTTCCATAAACTCCTCCCATCTGCGCTTGCACAGTGCCTTCTGGTGGTGGGTGCTGAGGGTCATGAGGATGAAGTAAGATGTCTTCATCAGGGTTGAACTTTTCACCTCGTCTCCTTGCACATGCTCTCTGTGCCCTTGGTCACAATCTGGGCCATAAGGTTGGTTTGGTCTGGTTCTCGGGGTCTGAGGGGCTCCTGTTACCTCATGTTTGACATTCTTTATCTTGTCTTTTTATGAACAGTCCTCATTATCTCTGAGCCCTTGGTCACAGTCCAAACCATAAGGTTTGACCTGGTTCTTGGGGTCCCAGGGGCTCCTGTTATCTGGAGGCCTAAGCATAGCACAGGCACAGTACATTGCAAATGGAGCACATATTAAGCAATGAGTGGTGTCTACATATTCATTCTTAATCAATCACTCTCTAATTTCTAACCCCATGTTTCACTACTTAGTGTCTTTGCTAGCTATGGTGCATTGTGCAAATTAATGAAAGCAAGAAGCCTTGGGCCCCTTACCAAGATCAGTCTCCTAATAGGAGTGTGAGCCTATCTTAAGAAGCTAATAGAAACTGGTCCTGTGGATGGACAAGAGCCAAGGAGCAAATGAGTCTGTGCAAAGACAAGAGGTCAACTAGTGGTGATGAGGAAGAGTCACCAACTTTCATCCCCACGACCCCCGATGACCACCACTAGGAGACACTATGCAAGTGCAGATGGGAGGAGTTTATGGAAATGACTTATTGGAACTAATTTTAATATGAAGTGGGGACATGTTATGAATATGTATAGGCACATTGTAAAAATTCATGCATATGTAACTCTTTCCTGCATATAACCATGGCAAACTGCTGCATCAGGTGTGAACGATTTTGATGGGACTACCCCCCATGCTGCCCAGCACTGAATAAACATACCTACTTTACAATCTTATTGATTGTGGAGTCCATTTTCCGCAAGTCACTCACAATCCAAGTGCAGGATTATGTATGCTTTAATATCCTTTCCTCTGTCTTTTCATAGTACAGTAGCTGGCATTTATATCCTTTGTTTCCTTCTCCATGGCTTCATATGACTAAGTTATTTAATACCACAGTTCTCCTTCACACCTCAAAGACATTATCCTGACAGCTCCTGCCTGCTCCCCATATGCTCACTGCATGGTTCTGCTATTACCACTGTGGAAGGGATTTGAAGCATATCAAAAACAGGATTCATCCAATTCAGGTGAGAGCATAGTGTACTGTACAGTACAGGAAAATAATGAGATTTTTCCTGTCCTGTGTGTGTAATGAATATGGGCTTTTCAGATAAGGTACTTCGAAGGTACAATGTAGAATCTCTGAAAGGATTCTAGAAACTCTGAATTTTAGCAGATCCTTTTAGCTGAACAGGTGTTACTAGGAATTCATGCAGCAATTGCTCTGTTATTATTGTTCTGGTGTGGGTACAGAAAATTGAATACAGAGCATGGAAAGAGTGGTTTTAAAATTTAGAGTGTTTTCGAGTTTTGTAGTCTCTGTGTCAAGGAATATGATTAATTCTTTAAACAGATATCTAACCATATTACTGGATTTTGTATTTCAATGCCAGAAGCAATAAGAGCCATTGACTTATTTCTGTGGAATATTTTTATTGTTTCATCCTGGAGCAGTCATTTCATTAAGCCTTTTAACCAATATGCCAACTTGCCTATGGTCTGGAGAAGATAAACGGTGACAGTTTGTGACTGTTCAGCAAAATATATTTGTTCAAATCTCAGATTTTTTGCAAACAGCAAACACAGGAGAAGGCCCTAAATCCTTTTGTGTGACCTTTCAGTCAGAACCATTGGTCTAAAAGTTTGAAGAACCTTGATTAATCTGTGGTTTCATTTTCAACACAAACAGCTAAATATAGATTTCCAATCCAAAATAGCACAACATTTCTTTTGGAGTGGTTGGACTTGCTTCTTAGCTAGTAGAATTTATGGATGTGCTGATATCAAAAGTGCTGAGTTAAGGATCCAATCCAATAGGCACATCACCTTGCTGATTGGAGGCATTAAATCTGTAGCAGAGTATGAAATGAAGAGTATTTTCAATGGGAAATTGTGCTATTAAAAATTAGAGAAATTAAAGTTTTGTCATAATTGACTCTTTGTCTCCTTACGTTCTCCTAGTTCGATGATTTACAACAGTTACTGAATTATAATTATCTTCAAATCATTACGTAAATATCAGTGCAAATGCATTTAAGCACACCTCAATAAAAGAAGACTTTAAAACATGGCCCCATTGTTCATGAAAGGCTTTTCACAACACTTGAAGATTTTTCTGCATACCTCAGGGGTCAGTAAAAATCCATGGTAGTGGCTACTCCAATACTACTGAAAGTAGTGACCAAGTGTCTGGGGCTCATTCTTGAAGAATTCCAACAATTTTGTCAACCTTCATTCTAACAAATTAACTGTTGTTCATGTCTTTAGGGATACACAATACAAAAAAAAAGAGTTGTGTATTGGAGTGTGCAAATACAAAATGTAGTATTTTTCATGTACATGTATACTGGGAACCGCTGCTGAATAAGCAAATGATATTTGCAGTTCTTATTGCATGTAGTATGAAATGCATCTCACTCTCATATATCTTTGTCATCCTGCTGACCAAAGCTGTGTACAATAGCAAATCTTTAGAGGCCTTATCAGATAGGTAACTACTGCATTTATAGCCTGGCACTGTGATTTCACTGTTTAAACTCACTTGGCTTCAGGGCTAGTAATAGGAGCTGCCTGTTGCCTGGCCCAGCTCAGAGACATTCTTACAGAGACAATAACCCAAATTCTCAGAGGAGAATACTAAATCTACTAAACTTTCTTGCAGCAGCTGAGAACTGTAGCTGGAGAGCAGATCAGGAGCATGGTGGTATGTATTCAGCAGTGGCAGTAAATAAGGTGACACTACAGACATATCTGTATGAATGTCACTTACAAACACGTGAAGAAAAAGTGGGTGAATCTGTGATATGCCTCTTAAAGCAGAACAGTTAATACCATTAGAAAAGTTATGTGAAAGTTATATGAGAAAGTTATATGAGAAAAGTTTTACGAGTGTCCTAAGCTAGTCAGAAGGAGCAAATATCTTGAGAATTGTAACCAGAGAAACTTTTGGTATCCCTGCTGACTGGTTAAGCAGAGAAATTGAAAGACTGAGCAAATAAGAAAAGTGGAGCGCCTTGGTAGGGTACTGCACACCCTGCAGCCAATCATCTTGACTTTGGACACACAGCTGTTTATCCATCACATATGAGGCTTCTCTGACCTTTTCCCTAATTTTCCTTTAAAATTTCCTTACTTCAATACCTTGTATTTCTTCCTGTATTTAAGTGAATTGGCCATCTCTTTTTTTACTGGGCAGAAAAGTAAAACCTGGTCCCTCTCAACGGAGATAGTGAGATGGGACTTTAGAAGGAAACAATAAATTAAATTGCATATAAAAAGTACAAATATATAACTTCAGTTAAGATTGAACAAAACAATATAAGTTCTTCCAACAGGCCTTTTAAGTGAATTAAATGGGGTTATGATGCAGATATCTGTTTAATGTGAGAAGGGAAAGCCAACAAAAAATGGTTAGTCTTTAGGAGGACACACTGTAAGCAGGTGATTGACCTGGGACTTGAACCCAATCTTATCAGTCAACAAGTCTGTTCTCAACTTGGCATCAGATGGTAAGCTTTGGACTTCCTGCCAAATATCTTTGACAGATGAGTAGAACAGTGCAACAGCGAATATGACTATAGGTAAAAAGTTTCAGATGAAACACTGCTACTGCACATTCCCTAGGTGAATTAGAATGGTACTTGCTTCTGAATGGAAGACAACGTTGTCCTGGCATTTGCCTCCCATTTTAATTGGCAAAAAGTGTCTGCCAGAAGTAAACACCATCTTTCTGCTTCACAGGGCAAAATAAAATATTTATCAACCTCATGAAAGAGAAAGGGGCAGGTGCAACAAGTAGAAAGGTCTATCTACACTGCCTTTGGCTACGTTGCTCCCTTTAACAGACAGATGTTTCCTTTTGTTGTTTATTCCTCTCTCATTTTAAGAAAACCTGGTTCATTCTGCTGATGTCTTAGTACCTAGAAACCTCTATTGAAGTCACTGGTACTTGTACGTAAATGTTTAAATAACGCTTCCATAAATCAAGCCCAAGCAAATTCTGTCCTTGTTACATAAAATCTGTGGGGTACTTTGGAAAATCCTGGCTATGATTTCTACTATCTTTGAACTAAAGAAGTCCAGGGCTGATTCTCATTGCAGTGCTTGATAATTTCTTAAAAGCTTACTGTGCTTTAATGATTTAATGGTCTAAGAACTTTTGAAAGAGAGCAGAAAGAGAATAACCATATTTAAAACCACATTATTGATTTTCTGACTCTTAATAGTGTTTTTGAGATGTACATTTTCCAGAAAGTATAATATACTTGGTATTTTATATTCAATGAAGGACTATAGCATGCATGTAGGGAAATGCATTGCAATTAATGTGTTCCTTCCATTCAAATGACTTTACAGTCTAAAGCTATATGCTTTTAAGGTCATTGCAGAAATTTGCAGCTGTTAACATTTTCCACTGAAAACAATGCTTACTGAAAACGTAAACACTTCACATATCTTCAGTTAATTTTCATAGCCGCATGTTTGCACGATTATTTTCACTTAAAGCCTAGTTGTCCAATCTATCACAATGCTCTTGTTATAGTATATGGTTTTGCACAGATTCAATGAAATGTCAATGTTTCCTTCTTGCTCCACATTCATTACATTTTTCTCCAACAGGTGGCAAATGACAGATTATCTTAAATGATCAATGTCTTGCTGACTGTGAACATACAGACATAAAGCCCAAGGAGGTCTTTGTTTCTGTTATCATACCATATTCTACAAAGGTAAAGCCTTCATTTCCTTTCTGAATTACTTTAAGTGTTTTGTGTTGTATAGTGTTATATTGTATTATATCTAAAATCGGATCCAGGAAAAGACCAGAATAATTGTACATTTCAGTCTAAACACGAGATGATAGAAGCATTCTCTGCAACCTTGAATTAAAGTTTTACCAGTGTTGGAGAGGTTTCATTCAGGTTTCATTTCATTCCAGTGAAGTCTTATGAAGAGCAGCTGAGTATGGGATTGTTTAGTCTGGAGAAGAAGAGGCTCAGGGGAGAACTTACTGCTTCCTGAAAGGAAATTGTGGTGAGGTGGGGGTGACTACCCTCTTTTCTCAGGTAACTAGCAATAGGACAAGAGGGAATGGTCTCACGTTGCACCAAGGGAGGTTCAGGTTGAATATTAGGATTTTTTAATTTATTTTTTTCTCAGAAAGAGTGGTTAGACATTGGAACAGGTTGCCCAAGAATGTGGTGGAGTCACTGTTCCTGGAGGTGTTTAAGGAAAGGGTAGATGTGGTGTTTAGTGACATCGTTTAGTGGGCTCTATTGGTGATAGATGGATTGTTGGACCAGATGATCTAAGAGGTCTTTTCCAACCTAAATGATTCTATGAAGTTATTAGAAATATTTAAATTATCTCCAGTGGCACTGAAACATGGAGGTTACTAATGCTTTGTAAAAAGATAAAAAAGCCCTGACATCCCTGCATCACCTCTCTCACTTTCTCCAACCAGCTATCATCATCTACTTCTTTGGACCTCTCACTGTTTTTTCCCCCCACTCTCAAATGTGCTCTTGTGCCACTTTCAGACACCGAATTTTGGGCTTCCTGAGTATTTCCAGGAGAAATCCCAGAGAGCCTCGAGAAAAAATAAATAAAAGTAAAAATAAAAAATAAAGCTTATTTCTGGCCTCTTCTCACTAAATAATTAGCAATTTCTGCTCTGAACAGTCCTGAGCTATCATTGTGACTACTCACAAAGTAAGGTCCAAACTGCTGTGAGCAAAGGTGACAGTGTGTGCTTTCAGGAGGTTACCGGTGGAGGAAATGGTGTCATTGTTACTGTGTTAGATATCCCTCTAGTGGATTTGAGAAAGCGTGCGGGGCAAGTAGGGGAAGACCCAGCTATAAGCGTGTTGTGACTTAAGTCAATGAAGGAGTAACTGTCAGAGTAGCTGCCAACCTTGACATCTGCAGTCTGTCCCCAGAGTATCTGCCCACTGCAATACAGCATAGTAAACATACGTGGCCTCAAGCTGGAAGAATGCTCACAGCCTTTTAGAGGCTGGTCAGCCATCCCAGGTTTCCCATCAAAAATAAAAAATAAAAGATTCCATGAGCTCAAAACCTGCAACAGCACAATCTATGCTGGTAGCAGCAACAGTGCTTCTGCTACACAGAAACTTTGAGCCTCAGTAGTGACTAGAGAGACAAACAGGCTGTAAGAGAAAATGAAAAAGGAGAGGTTTTAGTTCTGAAAGAGGAAAGGTTTAGTTCCCTCCATAGAGCAAAAGAATAAATAAATCCTACCTGCATTGTCCCATAAGAAGTTATACCACAGAACTGAAGCACCCATGGAGGGTACTCCAAACAATAGCATGGCTGCTGAGCTCAAAAAATCATTTTAAAGAAGAAGGAAAACTATCTGTCAGCAGTCACATGAATAACACATGCGATCCAGCAGCCTCACCATACAGAATTAATACAATTCTAGGTGGGAGGCTGTTTTGGCCACTCTCTTTCATGCTGAACTGTCTGTTTGGCCAAGTCTGCTGACACAACAAAAATTCATACAGACCCTTTTATTATTATTACTTTTTGCAAGAATTGTCAACAGGAAGTGAAGCAACAGCAGTGTAGATGGAAATCCATCTGTCAGTTCTCACTCTTGTTCCTGCCAGTTGCTGGTTTTGATTTTGGGTAGGTTGGTGTGGATATTGCTTAAGTGAAGCAAAGTAAATCCTGTTGAGAAGGTTTTCCATCTCTAAGTACACTCACTGTTCATCATGTAATCCTGTTTTTTTTTTTTTTACAATTGTCATGGGGGGTATCACATGCACTGTAACAGATCTAACATGCTAACCACTACTTTAAAAGTTCTGTGACTCTGAATATGATTTTGTTTCTGGGGCTAGAAAGGGCACTTTATAACCTCTCTTCAGAGGAGTTGTCTGTCCCTGATTATGAAAGAAATTATTATGTGTACTTTTAAAATATGTTTTAACCATTTCCTAAACAAAAGGAGATTTCTGATAACAAAAAGTACAGTTTTTTTTTTTTGTTTGTTTGTTTGTTTTTTTTTCTATTGTCTTCCTCTGTAAATGCCATTATGGTAGCTAGAATAAAACATATAATCTCTGAGTGTAAAATCTTCACAAAATCGGTTTCATTAATACAGTGGGGCCTTTGTGTCCTGAAACAGAAACCACTATTTGGTAAAATGGAATTTGATTTTAAAAATGTACCAGCCATATATGAAGTGGCTTATACCAGAACTGCTTTTCCAGCATTGTAAAGTCATTAAATTCCTGAAAAGGGGAAAAAATAATAATAATAATAATAATAATAATAATAAAAAAAAAGATTTTGGCATGTTTTCTTACTTGCAGTTAACCTCAAACAATGTCCTCTCTTAGTATGTTTCCCTATGATTAGCTTCATACATCAAGAAAAGTAAAAAACAAAAAACAACCTGAAACTAATTCTAGCAAATGTTTGTTAAAAATGATGCTTTTTTTTTTTGGACATTGATAACAACCACAAGGAATAATAGATCTGCTTTCTTTAACAAGGACAATCTATGTCATTGATGGAATTTTTATTGCCTTTTTTCCATTAGGATGACTTCATTTCAGCCTTCAGACATGTTGAACATCAGAAAAAATGCTTTGTCCATAGTGAATTCTGGATTGCAAGTCCTCTTCAGTCCAGGCGTAGACACAATTGTAGATTGAACTATTATATATGGAGGCATTGGCTCAACCACACTCAGTGTAAGAAAGGCCTGTGAGAAGCTAGTAGGAAAGTACTATGGATGTCTTAATGTAATTAAGCAAAAAGCAGGAGGCATAGTGTCATGTATGGGGTCTGTTGGATTCTGCCATCATCAGTTTCTTACAGCGTCTCTTTTACCAGTCCTCCTGAATAGGTTATTTCTTGATATAACTTACTCTGATTTACTTACCACTTCCAGCATATGTCACAATAGTTTTAGCTGTTTTTTATTTCTAAGAGGTCTGGATTCATGCTAACCTATTCTTCTACCAGGCAATGGAATGATCAGATGCTGAATGAGACTTGCAAACTGGTTCTGAAGGAAATTTCTCTCCCTCCAACAGCTCTGAGTAGAAAAGTAGAATATAAATGAACTTTGCTTGTCAGCTTCCTATTCAGATTTTACCCAGAAGTTTTACATGGTTTAAATCAGATGGTAGGGACTGGACAAGAACTGCGTATCCACATAAGCGTGCAGGCTGCAGTAAATCTCTGCCTTTTTTAAGATTTCGGGATGGCAGATGGGGGAGGATAAAGGTGTTATGCTTTATTTCAAAATATGTGAGGGGAAAAGCTTTACTTTAAAAAATAATGGTCTGACAATACTGCTCTTACATCACCTTCCTTTCAGTATCGCTTCAGGCATGCTGAACTTTCACGGGAGAAGATGAGTGCTTTGGGAGTGTTACAAAGAGGTGTTCCCCAGGGTGTCCAATTCTATTGGGTGAGGTTTGTGCTGTATCTGTAACTGCCACACACTATCTTATGACAGTATGAAAGGGACGGGCAGATGGCACATGATAATGTTATCTCAGTAGAAGATTTCAGTTTAAAAATATCTAAAATTACATCAAGAATTTTCACCCATATCTTTGTTTTGTTGCAAAAAATAAAAATAATAATAATAATAATAATCTTTGCTTAGTATCAGTTTTTCACCAAAAACGTTTGGCTTCAGCCAAGGCTTTGTACTGTTTGCTTTTGAGAGATTGACTTTTTTGAGAAGACATGTTTTACAGAGGACTTTCTCCTCTGTAGAAGTCCACCCCCCAAAAAAAACACAGATGTTGGAAGACTTTCCCTGTCCCCAACAATAGTCTGTTTCAAGCTGATGCAAATTATCAGAAACTCAACATCAGAGAGCACCAAAGCTGTATTTTCATTAAGTATGACCAAAGTACTTTAAACTCCAGGCTCTTTGAAGTATTAGAGGGATTTGATGGGGATCTAATTAGCAGAAATCTGAATGAAGCTGTTTTTTGGTCTAGTCAGCACTATCCATAATAGAAATTTACCTATCTCCTTAGGAAGATGGGCAAGAAGAATTTAGAGATCTCTGAGTATAGCCATGATTTCAAATATATTGTCTCCAAAGTAAACAATGTGAAACATGATTTGTTTAAAGCAGTGTTGAAGCTGAAGTCTGCGAGTGTGGCTTGCGTGGGGTGCTATCAGAAGCAATATGGACCCAGCAGACAGGCTAGCTAAGATCCAGAATATTTTAGCTCTGTTTGCCATAGCTCCACTGTGTAGTTTTGTCCCTTGTAAATCTCTGTATCTGGATTTTTATTTTTTGTCCATTTATTTGTTGCAATCTTTCTGTGGAAGAGTCCACCATTTACTAGAGATTTGCATGGTATCTATTGCAATATATTTCTTTGACCTCAGGCAGAACACTTTAGTGCCAATAGAGCACAAACTATAAAACTGAAATTAATACTTTCTAATGTTTCCCATGAATATTGTAGTAAAATCTAGACCGTTTTCACATAGATTGTATCACAAAATGATCACAGAAAGTGTTTGTAAGTCTTTATAATTACTGTGCTGTTTTGAAGATGACATGTTCTTATTTGCAGGATGTTGACCCTGGACCACAAGATCCTGTGGGATGTCCCATCATGAACCAGTCTGGTATTAAGCCTGCCACTGGTGAAGCAGTTTATGGTGATGATATTCATCCAGTGAAAAGAGAACTTTTGCTGGCTGTGGTCACCAGTATTAAAGCCCATGCAGATTATGTAAGTATGAAAAAACTATATACACAAACGGTTGTTTAGAGTATTCTCTATTCTTAGTGTCTGATTCGGCCATATAATGAGGTATGCATTACAAATGAGTTAAGAATGCCCTTACCATGTTCTTTAAATGATGTCAGATATGGACAGAAGAGTCCATATTAATGCATTCACTCCTTTCAATTCAAAAAATGTAATAAGTACACGTTCTTAAATTCTGAAGGTACTGGGACTAGAATTTAAAGAGCTATTTATGCAGTACACACACAGATGCTCATACTTTTATTTTTTTGCAATATGCTAATCAAAACTTTTCCAATTTCTTCTCTATGTAAAGATTTGTGGTGAGAATACCAAGTGGATTATTTTTGTCCTGAAGTTTGTGAAATTACATATACTAGAGAGATTTGTACAGTGTATGATGGTCATTTGTACAGTGTATGATGGTCATTTGTGTGTGCTCTACTTTCCAGACCACTTGAGACATCAAGTGATCTTTCAGGTGCCTTTCAGGTGCCAGCAATGGTTGATTTGGTGACATTAAAAGATGTTCCAGGGCAAAATGGCAATGATGAGCAAATATATACAGAAGACAAGGTATTTCTTGATTTGGAGGAGTGCCTGGACCTTTTGCTTCAGTAATATAAAGGGAAGAAGAAAAAAAAAAAAAAAAAAAGAAAAAAGAAAAAAGAAATGGAGTTTTTCAAGTACTGAAATATATGGGAACTGGGCAGCCAATGTGACCATACAGAATGTCCCAGGCCTCATGCTATCTGCATCACAAATGACACTGCTGCCTGGTATTTACAGTGGCACAAGCATAATTCTTAGTGTGTTGCTCTTATCCCTCTATTCTTTCTCATATGAGTTTCACTCATTTCTGAGAATAGACAAGGAAAGCAGTCTGGGCCAGATGGGGTTTTACTTGACACAGCATCTGGCCACCTCAGGACAGCCACAGGGAAAATATTTATGATCACTGATGTCAGCAGCATTTTTCATGCTGGAGATGTTGCAGCAGGTGAAGGATGCCAATAGCATTTCTCATCTAATGAAGTTAAGTCTGCCCTGGAACAGTATTCTTTGAGCAGAATATAAATAGTGGCATTGGAGCATGACCTATTTCCACAAAACAGAATGCTCCATCTCTGTACAGAAAAGTAAACACTACTTTTTTTTTTTTTTTTTTTTTCTTTTTCTTTTTTTTTTTCCCGGTTGGGTAATGTACGTTGGTATGTGACAAATGATTTGCGTTGGACAGATAATCTGTGCTGTGGTTGCAGAGTCACTGTGTGGAGCTAAAAATGTGAAGATAGTGTATGAAGCCAATTCTGGCCATTGAGGTAACAATCCATCTCCTCTTCCTTGTCTGATAGATCTCTTAAGTCACCTCATTCGCTACTCACCTCCTTGTGCAGGTATTTGCCAGGCTTTGGATTTTTATCTTATTTATTTATTTACTGGCTTGACATGTGAGTTTGTTTCCAAAGATGAAATGTAAAAGGTTTATAAATGCCCTCCAAAGTTTTATTTTTAGAAACGTAAAAAATTATTTTTAGGTACCTATTCATCCAGTATATCAGAGATTGAAATTTGTAGATTTAGGTTGAGATTGCAAAACAAATACTTAGAAAGCATTAAGGAAGCTGGTGGGAGCCAAATTCCCAGCAGGAGTAGATCAGCGTAGAATTAAATTTGAGAGCTTATGTTTGCAGAAGCTCTGGAATCACACATCCTATACCCATATTCTGAAAAGCCTTAAGTCTGGCACATTTTCAGTAGCAAGCAATCTGATTCTAAAATATTTTCAAGGGCTCAGAATGCCATTAACAGGTATTAAGTATTTCTAATCTAGGGGAATGACAAAATGATACGAACAATTAAAAAAAACAGAAGCTCTCTGATAGTGAAAGGGGAACAACTGTTCTGGTCTTTCTAATACTTAGCTGCAACCATCTGTCCATCTGAAAAAAGGATCATGCAAATGATTAAAGATTGTACTATATAAAAATCATCTGACAATTACAATTAGCATGTTTTGTTTTCATTTCTTGCTGTAGTATGCAATAAAACACAGTGCATACATTACTGAAGAAAGGAAAATAGAAAAAGGAGATATTGAAAAATTATTTCATCAGTTAACTTAAATCCTAGAAGGTAGCTCATGCATGCGGTGCATCAGGCAAGGGAGGGGAGTCATGCTAGTTCAGAATCTATTTTCCAGCTGGTAGCTGAATTCAGAATTCTATTCTCTTCTCAACTAAACTTACTCTTGGTGATTTTTTTGCCCCTTAAGAAGTAATGGAGATGAAATGGTCACATTTAATGAAGCTTAACTATCCCCTGCTAGGAATTTTTCCCAGTGCTTCACCATTCCTATGATTAGAAAGATTATCCTCATGACTAACTGAATTTGCTGCAACTTAAATCCTACTACTTGTTCTCTCTTCCGTGGGCATGTAGCACAAGCTGTTCTCTTCCTCTTTGTGGTAGCTTTCCATAAATTTCAAGATTCATGTATTCCTGCACTTTTTTGGGGTTGAGCCTCTATGTAGTCAAACTCTCCATGCAAGGTCATGATTTCTGATAATTTTTTTCTCTTTTCCTTTGGACTACTTCCAACTGTTCCTCATCACATTGTACCATCCTCTAGTGGATTCAGTTCTGAACTCTACTACTTTTGTGTGAATGTGTGTTTTAGGAATAACTGCTAGGGAAATGTTGCCAGACCTAAGTATGGCATAAAGGAAAGGTCCCACAGAACTGACAGGATTAGCTTTTATGCTGTGCTGTACTGACAGATTCCCCTCTCTGAATGGAAAATTGTACAAAAGGAAAGTGTTGCATAGAAAAGGGCAGAAACAGTGAAAAAGGAGAAAGAGGATAGAAAAGAAACTGATGGAAAGAGGATAGAAAATAAACTAAAAAGGGAAAGCCTTCCCTCACAGAGTGATTTAGAAGAGAATAGATTATAATCACATTATAACAGATGAGATACTGCCTCCTTAAAGAATAAAAGGCATCAGATATTAAGTAGATTTTGATCTTATCCTGGGGAAATAAAGCTATACAAGCTTTAGGTGATTGAATAATTTTCCCCTAATAAACAAATGGTCCCAAAAAATGTGAATCTGAGATACAAAGAAATCAGAAAGAAATTAAACTATATTTTTCCTTCTGTGAGAGAATGCTTTTTCCCTGATACATATAAATACAGGAAAATATAATTTCCCTCCCAGTTCATTTGAAATGCAGCTTAGATTTTCCTATAATTACATACGTAATAGGTGAATTGGACCTGGGAGGACAGGAAACCTTTTACCTGGAAGCACAAATAGTGTGCTTGTTATTCCAAGAGTGGAGGATAAAGGAATGATGTGTCAACTCAGCATGCAACAGATGTACAGATAAACAAAGTATTAAAGATACATGTTTCTTACCTTCCTAAATAACTTTAAAGCAGAACTACATCTGGAGTTACTTCAGATTAATTGACTTTATTGTTTTTGTTCGTTCGTTTGTTTGTTTTGTTTTGTTTTTGTTTTTTTTTTTTAATGAAAATCAGAGGCCTCACTACTAATGATGAAGCTGAATGTAACAGTAGTTCTCATGAACAGGATGCTATTTGAATTATCCAATTCAGTGCAGGCATAAATGAGCAAATACGGGATGGACAAAGGATGTCTTAGATAAATAATTTGACTTTAATCTCACTGAGGAAAGACTAATTATGTGTTAGGTATACTGGCTGTATGAATTATATGCAATAATGTGGAAAAAAAATTAAGAAGTCCTAGCTGACAACAAAATTGAGTTGCAGCTCTGTAGAAAAGAACAGTTTCAAAGAATGTATGTGATTTCTACATGTTTAGTATTAGCTTTTGCAGTTTATTACTGGGTTTCATTTTTTACACTTTCCCTGTCAGCCCTACCAGTTAAACCTCTATTTGCATTTCTGGCAGCACTGTCAGAGGAAATATTTTCAGAATGCAGTCGTCTGTCAGCATTTTAACTTAACTCTCTATTGTGCTGTGAACAATCGCTCTGTTCCATTCAGTTTGATATACCAGTGGATGCTTTATATCCAGCTGCAGATGAACTTTACCATTCTGTATAGAGTTTATCACATTTTGCATCAAAAAGTCAAACTAGTTTATGGAGCTATTTTTCCATTTCCATTATTCTTTACAGACTGGATAGTGCTTTCATTAGCATCTCTGCTTGTTTGAAAGCCTTTTTTTTTTTTTTTTTTTTTTGGATCTACAGCAACTCCAGTTTTCTGCTCAGCATTCTTAAGCCTGTTAGCTTCTCAAATACCGTTAGCTATGGAAAATAGGCATTTTTAATGCACTTTTGTATATGACAATTCTTAACTAAATCCTGGACTTTCACTTCTGCAGGAATTAGTGGCTTCAGCTTTAAACCTCCAGTCCAATAAAATTATGTGCTATGTGAAACGTGTTGGTGGAGCATTTGGTGCCAAGATTACCAAGCCTTCACTCTGCTGTAATTGCAGCAGTGGCAGCCAAGAGGTAAGTTAATCTAACTAATCAAATGAAGGATTTAATTAAAACAAACCAGAGACGACGTGACTGAAGTAAAAAGGAACATCAGACCTGAACCCTCCCTGGGAGGTTAGCTTGAAGACATGCTCTTTCTTATCTCTTTGGCAGCAAATCTTGGATTAAGCCTTGAAAATTATCTGGGCTTCTGGCAATGGAATTCACTTACTGAAATCTGATAGTCAAAAAATGGTGTTCATACAGTTTCTCTTAGGGCTGATCTGCAGAAATCCCAGCCTTATTCAGGACTTTTCATTTAGATATTCAGTGAAAGTGTTTTTAATCCTAATAAGTAGGTGTGCTCACATCAGCCCATTGTGCCATAGTTCTCCTTTATTCTGGCTTCCTTGCCACGTCACGTGCATGCTTCATGGAGCTTACATCTTCCTGTTGAAAAGCTAAAAGCAAGTCCCTGAAAAGATCTGTATCCCTACCTTGTTTTTGTAGCCAAATAAAATCAAATCTGCTAAATCAACCTAAATTAATACCTGGTAGGTTAATAAGAAACTCAAACATAGAATGGACTGATTTACTGCCGCCACTAGGAGTTTGGCCATATATATGTAATATCTCTGCAATCTGCATGGATAGACTGTAACAGAAGTAGAGTTTTTAATGTTTACTTTAGGACCAGGCATGCAGTCTGTTTTGCCCTTGAAAGACATATCGATATGTTAACCACTGGTGGACAGCTGTAACCTTTTCTTCACCTGAACGCAGTAACTGCAAAACCTGCATGAAAGTCTATGAATAGCTTAACTTTCAGCAAAAACCACCACCACACAGCAAAAAAAAAACACCCCTCATCTTAGCCAGGCAGCTATAACAGGACTTAGCAAGCAATAATGTTCATCATCTTTTATCTTCCTATTCTTGATCTTGATGGAGCTGCATCAGGTAACAGTTCAGTTCCCAGTTATTTTATAGTTTTCTGTGATCGTTCCAATTTAAATACTATGAGATAAAGCATTAAAATATAAAACCATGATTCATAGCTCACTTTTTTGTTGTTGTTGCATCTCTTGATTATTTCTGGACAAATTCATAGATTAAAAGTTCAGAGAGAGATTCATATATTTCATTCAACAACGTTCTCATGGTAAATAAACATTGAATGTAGGGATCACAATTTACTTGATACAAAAGATCAATAAAAGGCATAAATAACACTTACAGTTCACCAAACTCTTCAAAATAAAGCTCAGGCATTGTGCTGACTTTCCAAAATCTAGATCTAAATCTTAGAGAATAGATTTATTGGTCTCTGTGAAGTGAGACTGACTGACATCAGCAAAATGTTACCTGATTGCAAATGTCACAATTTGGCACCAAAGAGATCACATGACTGTTATTTCTCAATGTAAAATTACTTTAAAAAAATGTTTCAGAGACACTGTATTTCACAACACCTCTTGGGCTCCCATGTTTGCTCTCTGAGTGTCAGGAGTTGATTGCACATTGCACCAAAACGTCTCATTGTAGAATTTCTAATTCTCTTTCATATCCACTTGTTCTTTCATAGGTTTGGCTTGCTTGTAGGGAATTGATTTCTTTCATCACCGTTCCTTTGGAAGTTATTTGTTTCTGCTTTTACCCATGAATGAAAGTTCATTACTTCCATTTCCTTCTGATTTTTGCATTGCCCCTATTTAAGATAGCTATTTACTGGCACAGGGCTGCATCAAAATACAAACAGAAAGTGAATCAGGTTCTAAGCCTCTTGACAGACTACAAAAGAGAATGGAAAAGGAATTGTCATTGCTCCATCAAAATTATATACTGTGAACATCAGGTTTACTACTTTCCTGTGTGGATACATGGAAACAAAAAAGATTAGGATTAATCCCTTGGTTTCAAAAGGCAACAGTACAATTCTGCCACTCTGTTTTAAAAGAAAAGTTCTGTAGATGTTCATACTAGGAGATAACTTGTCATCTGTCCAAAATGCCTTTGAACCAAGTTCAAAATCTGCTCTGTTCTTCTCTTACTGAGGATAAGCAGGGAATAGTATCTGGGGTTGCAAATATATTACAACTAGAGACAGCATGTATGCGTTCACCAATTTAAGAAGAAAGATGTCCTTTTCTGTTATTTGAATGCATTACTGTGATCCTTGCAGAACTCATGTTAATAACTACTAGCTCATTTAGAGTCCACCTAGAGTAGTGAAATTTGTTATTGTCAGACTACTGGAGAATTTCCACTCACTCTTAATATACTGATTCTTGCAAAATAAATCTCTTTGCCTTATTCTTTTTTTTATGCACCTTTGTTCAGTGTGGTAAGAAAATCACCATGTTTCTGTGTCTTCTCTTTAGGCTGGTGCTCTTGTCCATATCTATATAGATGAGCACAGACAAGTCACTCATGTTGGAATTGAACTGCAACTAGAAATTCACACTAAGATGTTACAGGTTAGTTAGTTACCATCTGAGAGTAAACAAAATACAACAAGAAAGATAACTGAGCCAAAAAGGTGAACGTCACTAAGAAGTGCAACAGAAATTTTCTAAAGGTATAAGAAAGCCAAGTTTAATGTTGGATAGTTACTTGTGAATTACTGATTAATACAAAAGTTGGGGAAAATGTAAGCTATAAACAAAGTGATCTTTCAAGGTCTGGATATGAGCTGAACATCTTCATGGGATCCATCACTGATATCAGGATAGCTAAGGCACAGACAATATATGCAAAAAGGATCCAACATTTTTTTTTTTTTTTGCAGAGGGAGACAAAGTGCTGAAAATTTAACTTTGTAGTATATACAACATTGATGATACCGGCAGACCATTTTTATGCATTCAGGTGTAAATAGTGACAAACAAAATCATGTGCTAAACAGGTAATTTTGGAGCTAAAATGACACCATTCCTTCAAAATAAGCTGAATGTTAGAACACTGTGAAAAACAATGAAGTGGGAAAACTAAGAAAGCCATTTCAAATGAGCAAGAAAGGAAAACATAAACATATAAGATTTGAAAATCCAGGAGGAAGAGCAATTAACTGTTCTTAAAACCTGAATGAAAAATTTCTGTATGCAACTAAAACCTGATCTAAGAGACTAAGATACTAACGTCAAAACACATAGTATTGCATTGTGTTATTTTATCTTATCTTCTAACATCTGAATTTAATAATTATTTGATTTACAGAATACTTGCTAAGGAAGACTTCATTATTGTCCCTCTTGTAATTTTACTGTTGAATTAAATTAGGTCTTTTCTCTGTGTACATATATAGAGAGACATGAATGGCAATAATGGCAATGCCTTTTTTTTCTTTTTTTTTTTTTTTTCCAGCCTGAAACTACTACTTAAAGTGTGACTAGATATCTTTTTGTTTACTTTTATTACAGATTGCCAGTCGTGAACTGAAGATTCCACTGTCATATACACACTTCAGTGAAACAAGCACAACTATATCTAATGGAAATATACAGCAGGATCAGTTGGAACAGAAGTCAACGCAAGAGAAGTAGAGGTTAGACTTATTACCATTTTTTCACATGATCATCTGTTCTGTTAAATAATGAATTCCCCTATAAGGTTTCGTAACTTCATTTTTTATTTTTGAGCAGCTTTCAAAAAGCATCAACTCCTTTATCTCAAAGTCTCTCTTGGTAGCTTTTTTTTTTCTAATGCACAGTTTAAAGTAAGGTAAATTATAGAATACAGTTTAAAAGGATTTCTTTTTTCTTCTTTACTGTATCAGTTCTACAATTTTTTTTCTTTTTAGTTTGAAATTAAAGAAATGTATAGATCTATCTTCACTTTATTCTGAGCATTTAAACAAAATTAAAATGAACATTTAGCATAAGTTTTATTTCAAGTACTTTTTAATAATCAAACTGAAATACTCTTATCCACTTGAATGCTTTAGGACCAATTATTTATTTCAGAAAAAAAAAAAAATCAAACCAGTGGCTTTCTATCTAGTAAATCAAAATAGGAAGGGAATTAGGCCCTTTGTCATCTTTTTGTTTATGGTTTCCATGATCACCTAGTGTATGAACATTTCAGTTAGGCTAGAACAGATGCCAATGCAAGCATTTGCAAAAAGCGCTGCTTTGTAGCTGTAGATTCAGTCTTGCAGACATCTCCAGTTAAGTGTTGCTGCATGTGTTTAGCAGCATATGATTTTTTAGCCTTATATTAACATACTGGTTTTAAGTTGTCTTCTAATAGACAGACTGGTCTACAGACTGAAGGTAAGAAGGAAGACAAGGCCTGTAGTCCTGGAACTCAGAAACCTGGTTCGAAGTCATATGTGAGTAGCTTTTAACCCATAATTTTGTCTATCTAGACTGGAATATGTGGACTTTTTATAAGGTGATATTATAATCAGGATCTAAGGAAAGAAGAAATTATGACAACTGTAAAAGTAAATTTAGGAACTAATTGTGCAGCAGGTGTAATTGACATAGGTGTAAGTGTGCCTTTGGAATAGTCTGCTCTTTATATATATATATTTACACACTGTATATAGATTTGTATGGCACCTAATGTTGATCAAGATCCTGATAAAGAACTGAAGTTCTGGGCATGAACTTAACTCAGTAATCATTAATGTTTCTGATTTTCTGATCACTCTAATATACACATTGAGTAAATTGTATGAAACAGCTTGTCAAATCTGCAACTGGAATATTTAATCCATTTGAAGTTGAGAATAGGGTCTAGGCTAGCAGATTTTCTGCCTGTTACTCTCTATTTGGATGATCAAGAATAATGGCTTGACGTAAGCTTCATATAAAGCTGTTTTACCAGTCTGATTTTTCTAAGCTTAATCAATGATAAGATATCAGCCCCTCCAGAACACAGTTGGTTTACCTTGGCAGGGAGCTTTACAGCTTTTAACAAATAATCAGGTGAGTGGGAAAGAAGATACTGACTGGTATTTTTCCTTTCAAAAGCCACATTGCTGCTCCACAAATAATTCTGAGTGAAATCTTACAAATATTAAAATCCCCCACAACCCTTCCTATGCTAACAGGAATAGGGTCCTAATAGAGTCCTATTTTCACTCTCGATGTCTTGACTCACGTGCTGATTTCTCATTAGTTATTCTAATTACTGCTGTTTGCCTGATCATGCAGGCTTCCTGTTTTTACACGTGATCATTTTGCTGCTGAATATGTAAAGCCTGCCTCAGCGAAGACCAAAACAAATTACATAACTTTTCCTGCAGCTTGGAAAAGAGACTGCGTGGTAGTGCTGCTAGATTTATGAAATGCACCCGTCACACAGCTCTCCGTGCACATTCTGGGGGCAAATAAGCAGCTCTGTGTCTGGCCATCAACTTTTACGGGAACAGCCGAGCGCTCGGGCAGGGGCTGCCCCGGTGCCGCGGGCCTACCCGGTGCCGCGGGCCTACCCGGTGCCGCGGGCCTACCCGGTGCCGCGG
>NC_048899.1:44111-231190 GCF_011077185.1 Oxyura jamaicensis | reverse complement strand
CGGTGCCGCGGGCCTACCCGGTGCCGCGGGCCTACCCGGTGCCGCGGTGCCTTGTCGGGCGGCTTCGCAGGGGAGCCTCTTCCAGAGCCGCGGCTGCTGTGGGGCTGCCTGCTGCACAGGGGGCGCCCTGCCCAGCCCCGGCGCCTGCGCCGGGCCTTGCCCGCCCGCCAGGGGACGCTGCCCCACGCTGCTCGCCTGGTCCCCACCCGCCGGGCTGTTCCACTCGCCGCGCTGCTGCGGGGGGGGGGGGGGCGCGCAGCAGACGCCTGCCCGCGTGTGACGCGAATCACGAGGGCGGGGGGGAGCGGGCGCGCTCACTGCCCGTCGGGGGATGGGGGGCGCGGGCAGCCTCGCTCGGCGGGAAGGGGGCGCCGCGGGCCGGGTGGCGTTAGGCGGCGGCGGTGGCTCCGGAGCGCCGAGCCGGCGCTGGGGTCAGGCGGCCCCAGCCCTTCTCCCTGCCACCCTCCCGGCCCTGTGCCGCCGCCCTCTGCGGCGCTGCGCCATGGTCCGGCCCGGGCGGGGCGCGCTCCTCCCCCACCTCTCGCGTCGGTTCCGGCTTCAGGGTTCCCGCCGCCGCCGCCGCCGCCGCTGCCGCCGCCGCTCCGCTCCGCTCCGGGCCGCTCGGGCATTTTCTCTCAGCCTTAAAGTCGGTGAGGAGCCGGCCGCGGGCGGCGGCGCCGCCGCATCGGGCCCGGCCGGGCGAGGCCGTAACGGTGGCGCCGATCGCGGGGTGCTGCAGGGAGGGCACGGTGCCCCCGGCGCGGCAGTAGCGAGGCCGCCGTCTCCGCGGCGAGGGGCTGTTCGCGGGGCCCGCCCGGGAGGGAAGGCTGGAGCGCGCCAGGCGAGGCGGGGCAGGCCCGGCCGTAGCCCTGCGGCCGGGAGAAAATGGAGGCAGGGCGGGAGGAGCGGCGGCGCCGCGTGCGGGGCCGGGCGGCAGCGGGGCGGGCCGGGGGGGGGGGGCGGCGCGGAGCGCTGGCGAGCTGCTGAGTAGGGCCTTTCTCTGCTTCCGCACAGGGCGTCTTTTATGAATCAAAAGCAGCAGAAGCCGACGCTATCGGGCCAGCGTTTCAAAACTAGAAAAAGAGGTAAGCCGGGCGCGCACCGCCGGGCCCCGGCTCTGCACTGTGCGTGCCGCCTTCGGTACAGAGCTCCCGGTGAAAAGGCGGTTCTGTCACTTGCCAAGTAATGCCTTTATGCGGTGCTTATAAAGAAACCGCACCAAACACAGAGTCATGATGCTGAATCCAGGTGCTGGAATGTTCTACGCACAACCTTTTATTTTTTATATTTTTTTAAGCCCCTAAGAATGTAGCTGCATTGTCATAACTTCGCCTTAGGAAGCAGTTATTTTTGATCTACAGTGAGTGTATTTCGCATGAAAGCATAAGAGTCCAGTACTCCAAAACCACAGGGGAACTCCAACACAGGCTTGTTGTAGGTATTGCATTCATCCAAGGAACATCTAACCTAGGAGGAATTTCAGTGTTAGCTGCTGGAAAAGAGGTGCATTGCCCTTTTAATTCTATAAGAGTACCTGATTTAAAAACAAACAGACAAAAATGAACTGAGATATGCAAGTGCATGGGTCTGTATCTTGCATGGTGACCCAAGCAAATAGAGTTACTAACTGAAGAGGTCTAATGAGTAACATGGCACTTTTTAGTTACTTCTTTTACGTTAAAGAGGAAGTGAGGACAGTTCTTACAATTTCTGTTTAATCATGTTTTATTAGCATGCAGACAGTGTTCCAGTTCAGACTGACAATGGTAAGAATGCTTTGAGCACTGAAATAGTAATGAAGAGGTACAGAAGTACATGTTAGCTTGGAGAACACACTTTAATGTTGAAGTAAAAGTATCTGAAAAACTGTTGAATTGAGAGAATTGGATTTGGTCGGTCTGACAGATGACATGCTAGCATCCTGGATTTTTGTCTCTTGAAAGCACTGAACTGCAGACAACTCTGAGTAATGAATTTCATAAATCTGTCCTGGAAAATAACTGATCCAGTATTTTCAGACTTTCACCCAACTGTTAAAAATACGGTCAAACTTGGTTTGAATGTAAGGACACTAATGTGCTTCTTACAAAATAGTTCATACAGATGCTAACAAAACTAGTTAAAATGTTACAGACAATGTGGTAGGAAAAATTTGCATCTTACTTTCTTTGGAAGCTCTTCTTCTCATGGTTTGCATAGTCTAAGGACAAATTGAGATTAGCAGAACTGAAGAACTCTCTCATTTTAAGGCTATTAGTTATGTGGGTATGTTTGTTGCAGCTTAGCTGTTCCTGTAGTGAAAAGGCCACGGATCAAGTGATTTATCTCAAATGTGAAAATCTTTAAAATAATAAAAAAGATGCTGATTAAGCATGCAATTATAATGCATAATTTCATATTCATTAGTGAAAGTACACATGCATTAGTGAAAGTACTGAGAAACTCAGTTAAAGGTAAATAAGGAATGTTTTAGCTTTTGATAGTCTCGTGCCACCCCTTGAATGAATAGGGAAGTAAAAGCACCAACATTTATTACTGTCATGTTGGCCATTTAAATGCATTTTAGGCTAGACTCTTAGGACACTATTATTGTTAGGAATGCCTGTTGTCTTCTGGAATACCGTTCCAGAAGACTGGAATGATCTCAGTTCTGTTTAACTTAAGGCTTGCCAGTGTCTGTGTTTGTTTTTGTTTAGATAAAAGAACAAACTCCTCATGTTTGAACACCAAATGAATGTGTGTATCAAATTTAGTTCAACAAACACTTGGTCTTTGTCTTTGCAGATGAAAAAGAGAGGTTTGACCCTACCCAGTTCCAGGACTGTATTATTCAAGGTTTAACTGAAACTGGCACTGACTTGGAGGCAGTAGCAAAGTTTCTTGATGCTTCTGGTGCAAAACTTGACTATCGCCGCTATGCAGAAACACTTTTTGACATCCTGGTGGCTGGTGGAATGCTGGGTAAGTTCCCTTTGATGGGGCTGCTGTCAGCCTTTATTTACTTGACTTTTTAGAAAAGCTTGCTGTTTTCTTTCACCGTAAAAAAAACCTCTTCCAAAGAGCTTGTTGAATATGTAGATCAGGGTTTGAGTTATCAGTGTGAAAACATGTGACTATGTTAGGGCCTAACTAAGCAGTATGATTATTGTAGAAGCACTCTGTATACTATACCATGCTTTTGCTTGAGTTATTTTGCATCCTTGAAAGCATAGATTATAAAAACTTGGTTTAAAGGAAAGTATATTGGCTGAGAGTGGAACTTTGTGTAACAGAGTTCATTTCTGCTAATGAAAAATGGGTGAATGCTTAGTTCAAATGCCTCTTCTGTGGTTGCAAAGCCAGTGGTGTTGCCCTGGAGGATTCTGACATGATCCTGTGTTTTGTGCACCGTGCCCCATTATTCTGGAAAGTATTGTTTACGGAATTATGTGATGTGCTTAGTTTTGTAAGTGCTGTTCTAAAGTGTGTTTTGTTGTCAATAGTGAGGGGAGGGCTTAAGCTCTAGTGAGTGAGAAATGAGGTGGTAGCTAAGTCGGCAGAAAACACAGAACTGAGGAAGTGAAATGTGATGACTAATGGTGTTGTAAACTCATATCTGTATCTTGGTGTAAAGAGTAGAAGGGATGCTGACCCACCAGGTAATAAGTAAATGAAGCTTAATGAGTTGAAAAGAGCTAAGAAAGATGCAGTACTTCCAGATTTAGACTATTAGACTATTTGTTTACTTTCCTGCTCTTCAGTGAGAAGGGATTCAAATGGCAGAGAACCATATAAAATACAGGGTGTGAAGAGTTACGTCGTCTGCCTAGCCTGAAAAAGTACATTTCAGAATGTAGCATTTGTTACGCCATAGTTCAGGGAGGGGGAAAGGACTTAAATGAGAAATTTGGCAGTTGCAGAAGACTTTCTGTAATGTAACAGAAATAGAATTCATATGACCTAAATGCAGAGGGGATGAAAAGGAAATAACTGATTCTAGGCTACAGCCAGACTGCATGGCAGTTCTGCAGTGTAGTTTTTGGGAGAACATCTTTGCTGCATGTGCAGGTGGTCTTCCCACTGATACTGCTAGGTGACTATCTCAAACAAATGCTGAAAAACAAGGCTTTCAAAATGGTTTAACTTCATGAAGTACACCTGCTTATCTGGATGTCATGTATTGTAACAGTGTTATGTAGACTGAAGTTACTGTGTGATGTTTGTTTTGGCAAGAGACTTTTGCTGATGTTAGAAGAGCTGGCTGCAAGAGAAACTGTTGTGACTTACTTGGTTATTGTATGGACGCTGACATAGAAAGCAGCATTATTGCAGAAGATGCTAAAAATTGCTAGGAATAAGCAGCTTTAGTGTTTTCCTTTAAGAGAAGAAGAGCCTGTATGGTCATATTAACTTGTCTGGCCGTAAACAAGATGTGTTGGCAATCCATTTAGCAGTAGGAGGTTGAAATATTTATATGTTTATATCTAAGCTACCAATTTGAAGTTCAGTGCACTTATAGCAGTAGAGCAGTTGGAAATGTGGGGTGGTGTTTCTGAAGTGATCTGGTTCCATTCATCATGAAAGGACAACGCATTTTGCATATTACAGGTATTTGAATTCTTACCAGGGAGTTGTACCACTAATACTGAAACCCTTCTTTAGCCCCAGGTGGTACCCTGGCAGATGACATGACACGCACAGATGTCTGTGTATTTGCAGCACAAGAAGACCTAGAAACCATGCAAGCATTTGCTCAGGTTAGTTCTGAAATTAGTACATTTTAAGTTAAACTGTTCAGTGGTCAAAAAATGAACTGTGTAGTTGAAAGTTCAAGTAAAATGAAAATCTATGGCTTTTAGAAGCCTTGTGTCTTTGTGCCTGGTAAAATGGCACTCCTCTAAGCTAAAGTGCTCTAAAAGAGTTCAAACCAACTGTACTTGAGCTTGATTTTTAATTCTAACTAGATGATAATTCAGAGCAATTCAGACACACTATCTCTTTTCAGGTTTTTAACAAGCTCATCAGGCGTTACAAGTACCTGGAGAAAGGCTTTGAAGATGAAGTCAAAAAGGTATGGCAGAAAGAAAAGCCTTATTGGCAGAAAGAAAAGCCTTTACATTCTGCTGGTTAATCACTCTATACAGAAGAATTATAACATACAACAGATTATTAAAATTGACAGAATCTTGTTGTTAACCAAATAACAACAAGCTTCTATGACTAGTGGAGAAGGCTGCCAGTGTACTAGCACAGATGCTAGTTTAGTAGCTTGACTGAAACAAAAGTAAGCATCTAGCATGGAGGTAGCAGTTCTTCTTCCTCTTGCAGTTGCTGCTGTTCCTGAAAGGGTTCTCAGAGTCAGAGCGGAACAAACTGGCCATGTTGACGGGTATTCTGCTAGCCAATGGGACACTTAATGCATCAATTCTCAACAGTCTTTATAATGAGAATTTGGTAAAAGAAGGTAAGTGTTTCCCAGCCCTTCTGTTAGGGGAAGGATCATGGGAGACAGAACGTAAAGTGTAAGTAGGTAGAAATTATGACAGTAACACTCCTGCAGCTCACTAACTTAATCTGGTGATAGATTTACCTCAGGATTAGCAAAGGTAAACATGCTAGCTCACAGTCTTGAAGGTGTTGCTGAGACTTTAGAAAAACAGTGTTTTGGGAAACTTCTGTATAGGACTTCTCTGCGTGACCCTGGAGGTTGCAGTCACTAGTATTGCCCTGCAAGGCACTACTGTATTTTGTACAGGGACTTTTCAGGGTGCAGAAAGTGTGTTACATCTTCAGGCTCCTTCCTAAACTACAGCAAGGAGAGTTGAGCTTAGTACAGGGAAGCCTTTACGATGCTCAATTGTGAGAGAAGTCCAGCAGGCTGGCAGCTGTGGTGTCCTTGGACAGAGGTATTGCAGACTGAGCAAAGTTGTCTGAGCACAACTGGTACTGCTTTGGGCTGGGGTGTGACAATGTAGATGCCCTGTACTCGGTCCCTTTTAGTTTTAAATTTCAATACTACTACTACTTTTGTGTTGCACAGGTGTTTCTGCAGCTTTTGCAGTCAAGCTGTTCAAGTCATGGATAAATGAGAAAGATATTAATGCAGTGGCTGTCAGTCTTCGTAAAGTAAACATGGACAACAGACTGATGGTGAGTATTCCTAAAACTACTGATGTGCTCTGAGGCCAGTTTGGTAAAATAGCATTTACCAGTAAAGTACTTGACAAGTTTCTCTTTTGAAAGAGTTGTTGTAAACTTTATTTTCAGGAACTCTTCCCAGCCAACAAACAAAGTGTTGAACACTTCTCCAAGTACTTCACTGAGGCAGGACTGAAAGAACTTTCTGAGTACGTTCGGAACCAGCAAACCATAGGAGCTCGGAAGGAACTGCAGAAAGAACTTCAGGAACAGATGTCACGGGGAGATCCATTCAAGGATGTAAGTATTTGTAGGCAAGATGTACGTGTGATTTCCTTCTGTAGGAATCTACCTCAAATTATGTGAAATGCAATGACATTTAATACCAATCTGAAGAGGATATATGCCTAATTAAATACTGAGCTTAGACACTTAGTTCCCACTAGCCATTACAATTAGTTCCAGTGCGGTTTAGTTTTGTAGTTTTCCTTTATGTCCTGAATCCGGCTGCACTGAAGGCTTCTGAACCCAAGTTTTAATTTAGCTTAGTGTCATATGTGACCTACATGTTGACTATTTTGTTTGGCAGATAATCTTGTACATAAAGGAGGAGATGAAGAAAAACAACATCTCAGAACAGACTGTGATAGCCATAATCTGGTCAAGTGTAATGAGCACTGTGGAGTGGAACAAAAAGGAGGAGCTGGTAGCAGAGCAAGCCATTAAGCACTTGAAGGTATTGTAACCAAGCATGGGCTTTTGCATCTGTTGGGTAGGGCATGGGCTTCCTTTTAAGCTTCACTTAAAGTGAGTTGAATCCTACAAATACCGTAATTCAGAGACAGTATTAGATGTTTTTTTTTTTCCCTTGCAGCTGTAGAGTTGTAGTCCTAGTTGTTGAGGTAAAAACAGTATGACTTCTGCAGGAATGCTCCTGGGAGGTGGGTGGGAATTGCTTCCCCGGTATGTGGGTTGTAAATTCCTAAGCAGTGGCTGATAAAAACTGAGTGAAACCAGTCTAGCCAGGCGATAAATGCTAAGGAGTGTTATGTGTGTGTGTGCCAATTGGTTATTCCTGTTACAGCAATACAGTCCTCTACTTGCTGCCTTTACTACCCAAGGTCAGTCAGAGCTGACTCTTCTGTTGAAGATTCAGGAGTATTGTTATGACAACATTCACTTCATGAAGGCCTTCCAGAAAATAGTGGTGCTGTTCTATAAAGGTAAGTCCTTGTGAGATTTTTGCTTCTTTTTTTTAAGCCTGGATTGCAGAATGGGTTCATCCTGGTAAGGCTTTTAGGGAAGATCAGTGCTATGACATTGTTTTTAATTAGCTGAAGAATTTTCTACTGTCAGTTTGCAAACATGGAGCTCTAAAATGCAAAGGTAGGTGCTTCAGTCTTTGGCACATGGGGAAGTACTCCTCTAGACAAGAAGGATGTGTACTGGACCAAAGCTGAACTTGGATTTTAACTTGGACTCTTTGGCATTTAGAACTTACGGAAGGTTTGTAGTTGTATGTTACTCCTAGTTCTCTGTCTGAACAGACCATAAATGGCCGGAGACTGAGACCACCAAGGTGTTCTGGGGTGCTCTAGGGCCTCTGTTAAATGGCTGTTAAGAAGGTATTACTAAGAAACATGCTTGTACACCTGTAGGAACACCACAGAACAGGAGGAAACTTGTTAAACTGAAGATTATATTGTATCTATAAAATAGAAAATAATTAAAAACATCTCCTGCGGTGTCCTTTGGACTTTAAAAAAATATATGTTCTTAGCTGTTGACTGAAGTTTTCCTGAGTATGAAATCTCAAATAGCTAGATGCAATGCTGAGACCAACAGCAACCTAGCTGAAATGCAAGGTTCTCAGAATTTTAAAACGAGGTTCTCCTAGCACAAGTATGTCCAGCTGTGCCCAAGGAACAAATTTGTGTTGCTGGAATTTCTAGGGGAGGAAGCAAAGGCTGCCAGTCAGGTGTTCTCAGTAACTGTTATTTGGCGATCTGCTGTGTTAACAGTACTCTTGTACCTCTTACAGCTGAAGTTCTGAGTGAAGAACCCATCTTGAAGTGGTATAAAGATGCGCATCTTGCAAAAGGAAAGAGCGTGTTTCTGGAACAAATGAAAAAGTTTGTTGAATGGCTCAAGAATGCTGAAGAAGGTAACCAAACCTCACAAACTTTTTGTTTTGGGATGCTAGGTGTAAGAGTGCCTTGTTTTGTGGGGTGGGGATGCTAACTGATGCTCTGGGAGGAGTGTCCCCACTCTTGGCTAGAAAAGCTCCCTGGTGCAGTCACTGTGGTTTGGCAGCTGTTGTACAGGATGCAGGGGCCTCAACGGGTGGCTGGGGAGGAGCTGACCTGGAGGCAGCCTGTTGAGGTCCTCTCTCTGTTGCAGAGTCGGAGTCTGAAGCTGAAGAGGGCGACTGATCTGTGAAACTATCCTCAGTAAAGCAAACAGGAGTTGTAGATAAGTGTCATGTCTCTTGCGTCCTTCTGATTCTTACATCCTACCTCCCTGTATCAAGTATGATATAAGGGCTCTCATGGCAATTTTATTTTAACTCTTTTCTATAGTCATTGAAATACTGGGTTTAGTTTTTAAAACCATGTTTTAAGTAGCTTACAGGAGTTACAGATTCGACTCTACCCTGCATTTGTCCTTTCAGTTATATTCTACCTCCTGTATTTTCTACTGTGATAATGTAATTTAAGGCCTTCCACAATGAAATCCACTTTACCCCTTGGGTTTTCTATCTATCTGCATTTGAGTAGACATGCTTTGGTAAATGAGACTTATGGCCGTTCTGTTTGCAAATTAAAATGTAAGAAGCCTCTGATGTGAAGAGGCTGTGGCTTGCGTGGTAACTTGGTGTGATACTTTAATTCATACTACATGCTTCAAATAACCCTCAATTGTCCATCTCCTCAAGGACTTTGTCAGCTCTTTGACTATACTTCCAGCATAAAGTAATATTCTACTCCAGCTACTGAGAAAGGCAGCTGCCCTGCTTCTGGGTGCTTGGTGTTCTACAGCGCAGAAACTTCTGGTGGTGAACTCCTATAACTATGGTGGGGTATGAAGAGTGGCATCTCTGAGCCTGCTGTCACAGCTGGTGGCCCAAGTTCCTGAGGGACAGCACAGCTCATCAGGCTCTTATACCTGGGCATCAGTTCTAGGGCTCTTGCACTTGTCAGTCTCTTTGCAACTTCTCTGCAAGTACAAGCAAACAGTGCTGTCCTGAATGCAGCTGCCACAGAGTTTTCTAGAGCGCTGGCTGAAGCTGCTAACAGTGCTGGGGCAAGGGCGTGCCTTGTTACATGTACAACTGCTGCAAGGTAAGATGAACAAAACCCTATCCCTGCATCCCCGCCCCCAGAATGAGATTATTTTATGCTGGCAGTTGACAAGTTAAGATGCTTATCAAAACTTGGTCCGACTTCTTAAGGGCAATTCTCAGGACAGCTCATTCAGGAAAGATCTGGTAAAGACTAAGTATATACCGTTGTAAACTAAAAATCTGTGTTAACTGAAATACTTATAACCACAGGACACCTATTGAAGTAAAAAAAGAAATTGGGTGATCACAGTGCCATCTGTTCAATACTAAAATGATCTTCCTTCATTTGTAACTTTAGTGTTTTTTTTTCTTTAAATAAAACAAATAAAGGCCATCGTTAAACTTAATGCAGAGGGTTGTCTCTGTTCTTAGCCCTCCCACCCCCCAAAAACATCAGTTACACATCAGTAAAACAATTTGAACTGTCCCCTTTCCCTAGATGTTTTATGATTCTAGGACAATTCAATAAGAAAGGTTAATATTGTTTTTCCTTTTTAGGAGAGGTCTATGTCGTAAGATGGATGGTGCTCTTTCCATTTATTAATGTAAATATGTATTGAGATTTTATTAAGGAAACACACTCCATCAGCATCTTTTTCTTAAATAACTTTTATGTCAGCAGCCAAGTTAAACTTAAGTATCCAAAGAGACGCATTAATACAAAATAGGGCATTTACAAAATAACAGTACACAATAAATATTTAAAATCTTTTATGTTTCTTTGGTGGACTGATACCATCTGTATCAGCCTGCTCAGCTATAGGAGACAGCTCTTTTTTTTCTTGTTTCAACGGGAAGAAAAAAGGATGCTTTAGTGCCTCTTCAAGAGTGATACGTTTGGCTGGGTCATACTCCAACATTTTTTGGATGAGGTCAAAGAGGTTCTCATGGTCAGAATCCTGGCATGTCATGAATTCCTTCATGAATAAAAGAAAAAAAAAAAAAAACACTTAAAAAAAAATCTCATAATTACATCTGTTTCCCAAAGCATTTTCCCTTCCATCATTTTTACCTTCAGTGGCTTACAGCGTCTAGAGACATATCTACCAGCAGAACTGTGTTCGTCCCAATCCAGCTGGTCACGATGGAAATATTTGCGTTTCCTTGAACAAACGAACCATGATTTGTAACTCAAAATATCTGTTTTGCCCCATCCCCAATATATATCAGCACATTACAATGGAAAATATCTATGTGGGATTGTTCCACGTTTTAAATGTTAAGTTCATGGGTTTGCCCTTTTCCCTTTTTTCCCTTGTCTTTTCCCCTTTTTATTTTCTGTCATCCCTTTTCCCCATTCGTTCCTATTCCTTTTTCTTATCTTTTCCTTTTTCTGCCTTGCTACTTCCATTGTCTTTTGTCTTTTCCCTTTCTTTTTCCTTGTCTTTTCCTTTTTTTTCCTCTTTTCCCTTACCTTTTCCCTTATCTGCCTTGTCTTTTGTCTGTCATTCCGCTTTTTTGTCTCTTCTTGTCTTTTTCCTTCTTGTCCCTTGTCTCTTTCCTTTTTCCTTTTCTTACATGTTTTGTCTCGTCCCTTTCCTGTCTTATCCTTGTCTTTTTCATTTATTTTCTTTTTCCTTGTCTCTTTTCCTTTTTCCCTTCTCTCTTCCCTTTTCTCTCGTCTCTTCCCTCATATTTGTCTCCTGTCAGTCTTTCTCCTTCTATTTTCCCTTTTAACTTTTATTTTCCCTTTTTATTTATTTATTTACTTACCCTTTTTTGTCCCTTGCCTTTCTCTTGTCCATTCTTCATTTTCCCTTTTCTTTACTTTTCTTGTATCTTTTACCTTTTTTCCTTGCCTTGTCCCTTGTCATATTTTCCCTTTTTATATTCCATTATCATTTATTTCTTTTCCTTTTCTTGTTTCCTTTTTCATCTTTTTTCTTTCTTGTCTCTTCACTTGTCTGTGTCTTGTCATTTCCCTTGTCCTTTCCTTTTCCCACTTTTGACTTGTTTTTCCCTTTTGCTTTTCTTCTCTCTTCCCTCATCTTTTTCCTTTTCCCTTGGATGACTTCTATTTTTCTTTTCCATTGTCCTGTCTGTCTGGTCCCCTCTCTGTCCCTCTTGTCCTGTCCCGTCTGTCTCTTGTCCGATCTGTCTCTCGTGTCCCCTGTCTTGTCCCTTGCCTTTCCCTTTTTCCTTTTCTTTTTCTCTTTCATATTTTTTTCCTTGTGTTTTCTTTTCCCTTTTTTTCTTTCCCCCCTCTTGTAGTTTCCCCTTTCTTTTCTCTTTCCTTTTTCTGTCTTATCCCTTTGTCTTATCTTTTCCCGTCTTTTTCTTTTTTCTTGTATTTTCCCTTATCTGTCTTTTCCCCTTGCCCTTCTCCCTTGCCTGTCTTTTCCCTTTTATTTCATTTTACATTTTTTTCTTTTCCATTGTCTTTTACCTTTGTCTGTCTTTTCCCTTTTCCTTTTTTTTGTTACCTTTTACCTTTTGTCCTGTCCTTTGTATTTTCCCTTTGTCTTTCTTCTTCCTTTCCCCTTAAGATTTGCTGTTAAACCAAACTTCTAAGTAGTTTAATTTAAAAATGAAGTTGTAAATAATGTAAATAATGTAAAAAATGAAGTTGTAAGTAAAATGTACTTACCTGGTTTTCTGTATCATGTGACTAGGCAAAGGCCCCAGTATTCGCTCCATCATTGCCAGGTGCTCTTTGCTGTCATGGGTCTGGAGGAAAAAGAAAAAATATTTACCTTCATTGTTAGAGGAAGTTACCATGAACCACAAACCAACCCTCCTTCAGCTTTAGACTATACACCTTGCAACCAATAATCCATTTCAGATTAAGGAATAAAGAGAGCCTGTAGTTATGTTACCTGAACTGAGTTAAAATGTACTTTGTTTTTTCTTTGTTTTCCTCTTTTACCCTGCTTTGCCTTTTTTTTTTTTTTTTTGGTTCATAAATTTCACCTGCCAGCACTACTGTCAGAACAAGCGCTTTGCATGCTTGAGTAATACTGGATGACTCTGAGAAGAAACCTTGTTAGTCTCAGTAGAGTGTGATCCCCTTTCATCAAGCTAGCTACACTGCTTACTGTACGTAACCTGTAGCCTCTTCCAAGAAAGCTCCTCTTCTCCTCAACTTGGCACCACAGACCAGGATCTTGCACCCACTCCCCCATTCCACTCAATCAATTTGTAAAGGTATTTACCAAGTTGTGCTGCATCTCTTTGAGGTTCAGGTACCTACCGGAAATACAGTGAATCCCAGGTAGTATTCTATGAGGATACATCCAATGCTCCAAACATCACATGGCTGTGCCCATCCTAGTGCTGTAAAAAAATTCAGAAGCTTCTTTTTATATTGTTCTACAAACAGCTCAACAGCTTGAGCAAGCTGTATTTCTGGAGCACAATTCTAGTTAAAAGGTACTGCTTTTCAACAGCATACTGAAATCTTACAGATGAAATCTTATCAACATGACGGACTACACAAAGCTCATTTCCACTATGAAAATAGGTAGTACTCCACCTAGCCAGGCTTACTTGCCTAGCCAGGCACATTTGTAAACAAGACTTTTTTTTTTTTTTTTTAATCAGTTTTTCCATATGTGGTTAGTGCTTAAAATTATCAACATTGAGTTAAAAGCACACAGTTCCTGCACTGAAAAGACTTCTGCTGACCTAGAATAACTTCAGGAGCTCTGTAATGTCTTGTAGACACCAAAGTACTGTGATGCTCGTCATCGTACGTTGCACTCCCAAAGTCCACAACTTTGATGTCTGGATTTTTCAGTGTACGCTCATCACGTTTCTGGAATTAAACAGACAGTGGGATTCAAGTGACAAAATAAATGCAGAAAGCTGAGGGGGGGACAGGGAAGATGCCAGCAACTTACCAGTTTGGGGTTATACTCTTCTACATAATCAGACTTCACAAATAAAATATTTTCTGGTTTGAGATCTGTGTGTGTCAGTTTGTTCAAATGCAAAACTGCAAGGTAAATATCGTTGTTAGCAAATTCCATGAAGAAAAATTAACAAATAAAAAAAATATATATACTTACAGTTCACAGATTTGCATATCTGATATGCCATCTGTCTAATGTGGTCCAGTCTAAATGGCAAAAAACCATTTTCCTTAATGAAGTCATAGGTACTGAGTCCCAGTAGCTCAAAAACAATGCAGACATGTCCATGGTGCTCAAACCATTCTAACATCTGGACACAGCGACTGCAGAAAGCAGGAAAACATATGCATTTCAACACTTAGTTATATAATGCTGACATAAACATCATATGACATAGTCGACTATGGCCTTTTAGAGGCTTAACATTCCCCTGCGTGTACACTAACCTACTTCAAGTAGCAGAGCTTCAAAACAATCAGGAACCCTAACAAATGTTGGTGCTAGGTGAGATGTTCCAGTCAACTCAAGACTACAAAAAAAAATCAGAATTCGAAACTTTTCCTGAACTGAGAAATTAGGAACAGGAAGACAATGCCAATAGCAACAAAAAACTTACTGGAAGCACTAAGACCCCTTCTGGTGCCACTTAAAAATCAGCCCTGGGAGAACTGATTAAGCTCTTCTAACCCACACAATAAGAACATTATAAGGGAGGTAGTACATCCACTTGTGATAAATCTGCTCAGGCATTAGTACAACTGCTCTCGCTACAGCGGACTCCTAAGTCAGTCTCACAGGTCTGAGGAATATCAAGTGAAAATTTAATCCAATCCAGAACTAACAGCTAGCACCTGGCAAGGCTGGGCAGCCCTGTGCTGCATGAAAGCTTGCACCACCAGAGAGGCTAGCGTACAGCTGTAAACACACTTGCAAGACTTAGACCAGCTTTTAAAAGAAACAGCAAGGGCCCTCAAGCTCTGAGACAGAAAAGAAGAAATCTGGTATGAATTGAGAAAAAAAATACTCAAAGCTACTATGTTGTAGTTTTGAGTTTGCTGTACTGAAGTTAGGGTTTTTGTTATGTTTTGATTTTTTTTTCTAAAACACACGCTATAGAAAATGACATTGGAGTATTTTTAAAGCAACACTTTAAAGTAACATTCAGTCTTTTTTGTATACTTACTATGTATTGCTGGGATCTGATGCATTTAAATGTTCCAGTACTTGTATTTCTGAACGTGCTGCTTCAGAGTACCGATCAACATTTTTTACTATTTTCACAGCTACATGTCTACCTCCCCTAAAATTCACAGGTTTTAACAGTCATTAGAACAATGAGTAGTTTCAACTAAGAGTATTCAGTAATTACCATTATATAAATTGTTTAATAACAAAATTAATTGGTAAACCTTATCAAGATGAGAAAACATTTTTAAGTACATACTGACTTTCAATTAAAAAAAAATCATAGACACAAAAGCACAACTAAAACTTGGTCTCTCATCAACTATTCTTTTTTAAAACTTACTTGACACTTTGTACGTTGGTGGTATTTGTAAAGATTAAAATACTGATTTACCCCCTATCATGTGTTTACATATGCTGGGCTGCTATTGCAGAAACTTGCAGCCCTACACGACTGTCAAAAATGACAGGTTTTCTTCAGTTAAGTAAAAAAAATTGAACTGACATATCAAATGCCTTCTACGCTAACTGGAAGACAACCAACCTGGTTTCATACTATTTTACAGAGAAAAACTGCCATCAAAAAAAAAAAAATTACTCATTTATAATATACTCTTAGAACCCAAAGGGCACTGCACCACCACAGATGATACTTGAACATATGCCACAAAGTATCACAGGCCTCTTCCCTACTCAACAGAAGCAAGCTGTGCAGGGCCTTCACACAACTAAGTCTAGGCCACCTGCCAGTCAGCCCCTTACCCTGTGCCAGGGACAAGTTCTCTAGCTGAAGATGCACCCAATGGCACCTCCACCAGTCCTGCCTAACCGTTAAGTCAAGGTGCTCTTTCTGTCACAATGTGCTAACGTACATTTAGAACAGCAACAGGAAAGCTACCTGGCCACTAAAAGGGAAACTAATTGCAGCTTTTCTGCAGTAAATCATCTAGCAAGAAGGCCTAACTGGCTGAGGGTTAAACTGGCTGGAAGCAGAAATGCCAGGGACCAAGTGACTTCATGTAAGGGAGTGAGGTTTCCCTTGCTGATAAGGAACAGTCGCAGCATTGCATTGTAGCAACTGCAAAATGCCAATTACTCAAGGCTCCACTTGGTGAGCAGAAATGCCACTGAGAGATGATCCAGATGACCAAAATGTCAGGCTAAGACTCCCCATGCCAAAGCTCACAGGACTGGCGATTCTTCAATATATGAAGAATTATGACACATCTTCACAGACACCTTGTGGAACTGCTTACTGCAGCAGTCCTCTATCTAATGCACTGTTTACTTCTATCTTTTTATATTTAAGCATAAACGTGTGCTTTCTTTGCCTCAAGGTATACAATAAAATTTTTCTAACACCATACCATGTATGCTCCAAGAAACATGCAAGAAACCTTCCCCAAGGGGAAAGCTGAGTTAACAACTTGAACAGTTTGATCTCCAATTCCAACCACAAAGCATTCATAATTCCTATGCTGATGCCACTTATAAATAATAATAAAAAAAATACTGTTTTGTTATGTCAAAATGTAACAAAATACACAAAGCAACACATGAGAAAGTAAAGGTAAACTCAACAGAATCAGTATGAAAGCACTTCAAGATATTCAAACTGTGAAAGTATCAGCAAGAAAAATTACAGGTATTTATTAAAAGAAACTTACACTTTGTGATCGATGCATTCCACTACTTTTCCAAAAGCACCTTCACCCAAAGTAGCAACAATCTCATCTAAAAAGAAAAGGACTGTCAATCCCAGAAGTCATGAAGTTACTCAACCATTAAAAAACAAGCAAACAAAAATAAACAAAAACAAATACTATCACTGAAGATTATTCTAGACTGTGCTTCTTTAAAAATGTAAACATCTAGTTTGAGAGATGTTTACTGACATCTCTCATCAAGGCACATTTACAGGGATCTCATTCTAGAATGTTCATTAACTTCATTTACTATTTTGGGGGGAAAAAAGGGAAAAAAAAAAAAAAAATGCATTTAATTTTTAAAAAAAAAAAAAAACAACCCCCCCCCCCCGAACAAAACAAAAAAAAAGAAAGAAAAGACTTCCAAAGCCCCCTCACATCTTATGCTAAAAGAAATTACTCTATCTGAAAAGTTAATAAGTTTTGAAAAATATTCTATACATCTTGCACTTAGTACGTCTCCACTCTGACAGATCAGGTGACCCTCCTCATCATCCTCTACACTCCTGGATCTTTTCCTTCGATGACTCTTCTGGAACGGCACCAAGATCGTCCAACCAATCAATAAACCCGAGTCAATTCAGGTCAGAATACGAAATTCATTCAGCAGGGAGATATTCAGGCATTCAGATACACGCCAGGCCACAAACGGTTGGCAGGAGCAAATTCAAATTCAGTCCCCAGAAATTCACAGGGCATATAGTTTATGTTACAGGAGAAAAACATGGCAAGGAACAGATTTTCAGATAAGATACTCAAAGTGGCAAGGCAACAAAAAATTACAACACAATTGTTTTTCTTTTAAAAGATTGGTTCACTGAATTTTGCTTTAGAACTTCAGTGCCCTCACTTCTTATAGCAAAAAGATTTAATAATTACCTTATATAAGTTACCCTTATGGGCAAACTAGAATACCCATCTTAAATACGTTTAAATCACTGGTCGAAATATTTAATAATAGTTTTGTGTTTGTTCTTTTTCATCACAAAAATAGCATATATATTTACTTTCGTCTGCCTCAGCTGAAGATATTAACTCTAAATACTACCTACAGCTTTTTTAACAGTTAAATATATGACAAAGTTCAGAAAAACTACCCTGCTTCTGGACAGTTTTCGTAGTTATCCGATTCTACAGACTTTTACTGAGACCTAAAACATCTTAATACCAAGAAAAGTGCAAAAATCTGACATCCTTGCTATTTCAGTGATACTTATTCAAAATCAAGTTTGAAAGCCTGTATTTGGATTTTTGGGTAGGGCTGAAATAAACAGTTGATGTAATTTTAAGTTTTTAAGGCATGAAAGTGATGCCTGTATTTCAAGCACTCCAATTGATGGTTTTTATTCATTAATCAGCTCAAATATATCCAATGAACAAATAGCAAGACTATGTTCTGTGGTATCACAAGCATACCTACAAACCATATGTTCTCACTAAAAAGAAAAAAAATAGCAAAAAAAATCTATTAATATAAACAAAAGAACTGATCTATAAACGTTATCGACAGACTTCCCCAAACCCCCTCAATTACTACTGCCCAGATGAGAGATTATTTTCCTAAAATACAAAATTCTAAGTTAAAATTGGTCATACCACCTGTGAATGATGATGATGATGACAGGCACTATGATGCGTCTTGTATTTCGTTTTGTAACAACTCCACCCACTATATCCTGATGATTTGCTACTATGGTTGTGATAACCACTTTCATGGTCTCTGTAATGATGTCCATTATCAAATCCTTGGTTATACTCGTTTCTGTATTCTTCAACATAGCGTCGTTCATGATGGTCTCTCTCATTTATGGATTTGGATTCTGAACAGTTACTACAAACAAAAGATTAAGTAAACCTAATTAAATAACTTCCAGTATCTCTATCAAGACAGCTTTTTGTTTTAGGGTGTAAGACACCTAACTTGAAATATCTCCAACTCAAAAAACGAGTATGTTATCAGATAACCAGATCAGGATAGTAAAATGTTAAATCACGTCCCTACTTGTATCAGAAATCATAATGTTATTTACCTATCAGGAAGTTTAGAAAGATCATGTTTGAAGTGCTTGTTCTCCTGTGTACCACTAAACGATCTCCTCTTCCTCTTATGACTACTGTCACATCTTCTGCGATCCCAACTTTCTTTTTCATCCCAGTCAGGATAATTAGTTCGCCTGGAATGCCGCATCTGTAATTCAGAAAGTATTTTGCTCTTTGAAACAGCTTCCACAGACAAACCATTAGTATCAAACTGAAAGTATAGTGACAATTTTTCCTCAACTACTCAACTTTGATTTTTTTCCCTCCTTTCTCCACATCGTTTTTAAATTAATTTCAAAAGGACTATTTTGGTAAGTGAATAAAACCCAATAAGCTACCTCTTATAAACAAAAGCACTGTGGACCAGATACTAAACACACACCGAGAATGTTACTTCTGCAAAGCGGCACAAGCACCCTCGTTAATAATAAATGGTGTGTGCACTAGGAAAATGGAAAGCTTATGTGTACTTAAAAACGCATGCAATGCACTACTGGAACAGGCTGCCAGAAAAGTTGTGGAGTCTATTCTGGAGATATTCAGAACCTGTTTAAATGCCACCGTGCACAACGTGCTCTAGATGATCCTGTTTGGCAGAGGGGATGATCTTCAGACTAAATGATCTTCAGAGGTCCCTTCCCACCTGGGCCATTCTGTGTGAAACATTGCCCACTGTGCTCCAGTGCTAACTCGAAGTGGCTGTAAAACTGATGCATCTACTAACTATCAATTACTGGCATTCAAAAAAAGGTTAGTCTCTTATTAAACATCTTTTCCTTCATTGTCCGATCGTAAATGGGTCACAGCTCGCCAAATACAGCTCGGGCAAACGCGGCGGGGTACCACAGCAGGTCGCTGACGCCTGACGAACGCCCCCGGCCAGCTCGGCGCCCCTAGGCGACTGAGGCGCGTGTCGCAGGGCACTCGGTGGCTGCCACCGCTGCCGGGATCCCTGCCCCAGGACGAGGCTGTGGGCTCCGCCCGGCCCCGCGAGGCGTCCCTAAGAGCGATGGCCGCGGCCATTTTGTCGGGGCGCGGCACTAGGCGCGGACAGACAACATGGCGGCCGCGGGGAGGCGGGGGCACAGCGCCCACCCGAGTCGGCGGGGCCGAGCCGAACCGAGTGGCCAGGGGCTGCCCCTCATCCCGGCAGGAGGTCGCCCCGTCCCCGCACCGCGGCGGCGTCCCCCGGGCCGCCCCCAGGCAGCTTCGGTGGGGCCGCGTCCCGTCCCGTCCAGTCCCACCCCGCAGTCCGCCTGCGTCCTTCAGCTCCCCCCCGCCGCCCGCCCCACCTCAGCAGCTCGGGGTCCAGCTTTGCTCGGGGTACCCGCTGTGCTGTTCAGGATACCCGCCGCCCTCCTTGGAGCCTCCGCGAACCGCCAACCGGGCACCGCCGCCTGGCCGCAGCTCGCCACAAAATGGCTTTGCCAAGGAACATTCTGGAGCGCGGCCGCGTCACACAGCGGGGCGGGACAGGGTGGGACGGGCCCAGGCGGCAGCGCTCCCTCAGCCGCCCCGCGCCCCCCTCGCTACCCAGGCCCCGCCGGCACCGGCTTCACGGCAGGCTCCGGGACAGCGGGTGGAAAATTCTGGCTCTTCAAGTAGCCCCAGTATAAAAACCTTCCCCTGGGCTCCTGCAGAGAGCTTTTCGGTATCGTCTAACGCGACGATGAACAAAATAAAGCTAGCCACCATTTAAGAGTGACCACCAGAAGGCTGCTTTTTGTGACTCTTCACTGACGCGTCATTTTTACTCCTTGGCAATGAAAGCCTGATTTTTTTTTTTCCTCTCTACATGCCCAGACAAATTGTTAATGCACATATCCAGTCAGCTTTAAAGCAGCACAAGTTTAAAGTACCACTGGTGACTAACAAATTACAGCTGTTTATAAATGATTGGCATTAAAAACATTTCAAAACAGTTGGCCACCACTTTTTTTGATGTGTCATGGGATCTTTTACTAGCTTTTAGTCATGTTTTCAAGGCTCGGTTGAACATAAATACCCATGTAAAAATAAATACAACTCTTTAAATAAACATACAGATTAGCCATCTATGCCCACAGGACATAAAAACAAACAAACAACAAAACACAAAACGAAGCCTTGCTTTCCTGCTCACTGCGGACACGGGAGCAGTTGTACCAGACAGCCCACCTCTGCCCCTGGGTTCTGCTCACCTTGTTCTCATGGCACGAGCTCCACCACCCATCAGCCACCACCTCAGCAAAGCTACCCAGCACCACACCTGAAATTCAGTTCTCTAAAAGCCCAGCTGTCCAACATCTTGTCTGCCATCTCATTTATGTGGGAAAGGAGCACCTAAGGATAAAGGAGTCCTGAAATGCTGCAACAGTCTATATGTATCAGTTCTCTAAAGCCATATATTCCTTTATTCTGGGAAGCACTAAACATTCTGAAACATTTCAAAGCCTTTGTAGATGACCCCCCTTGCTTTTAGGTATTTAAAAAAAAAAAAAAAAAAACTTTCCCCACCTGACCTTATAGCTGTACGCAAGAACTAAACTGCACATATGCTGTACCCATCAACCAGCCCAAAAAATTACACTTCCACTCACGTGTCTCTCTCTCAGAAGTGGACAGGACCAACCCCACCATTATTTTTCCTGTTGTATTCCAAGTTCCCATGGAAAAGGTTCAGAACCATGAACAGGGAAACAAGCATAATATGACTAAAAGCAGGATGCAAATCTGTCCCATGAGATCACTCCCCTTTCAATATGCAAGTTTAGATAAAAAAGGAAGTATCTGAATTTATGTATCATGCAGAGAGCAAATTGCTTGCTGTTCCTCTATTTCACACATTCTATAAATCAGTCTTTTTGTGGAGGTAAAAAGCAGACCTGAAATTCTACCGAGTTCATTGCTAGATATCAGCATTTTAAATTACAGAAATTAATTCCTCTAATTTAACTAATAGTTCCTCTGCACTGTAGGCAAATTCTCAGTATGTATTTCTTTCTGCATAACAGTAGCGGCAATGTGTCAGCCCAACATGCAGTTGCCTGCTTCTGTCTACTTGCTGTTGTTATGTGCTGGTAACATGAAAAGGACAGGAAGAGCACAGAGCTAAAATAATTAAATCCTTCACCTGACTGACTTAGTAGGGTAAAATGTAGGAAGTCTGGAGCAAGGGCTAGGAACTTTAAGCAACACCACATAGCAAAGAGACACACAATCTCTTAAGACTTCTGCTGACATTTTGGCACTTTCAAATGTCTTTTATTTTTTTTTTCCTTTCCTTAAACACACCCCTGAACTCCAGAACAATACCAAGAGATGCAACAGAATGGATGTATTCCTCATTCATTCATCCATACAGAAATTTCGTCCCAAAGAGAGGGTACTGATCTACTCTGGTGGACACTAGGCCTTTGCTCGTTAACTTCTGTACCTTCTTGCAGACTTTCTTATTTGAGTCCAACAACATTTGGTCTCAAACAGGACCAAATGACATCTCTCTCATTTGTTTTTCAATATCATCTTGGCCATAGTATCGTTTATTATTTTGGGTATATCAGTATATTGTTGGTTAGAAGTCTGACCATAACCTTTCGGTCAATACTCTTTGTTGTGTTTACCCTCTACTGTTTGTGCAATGAAGTGATGAAAAGCAAGTTATAGTAAATCCGTGGTTACCTAGTTTCAAACAACAGCTATATAAAGACACAAACACTCTTTCATTCCAAGAGTATTGTGCCAGAGGCTAAAGCAATTGTTTACGATCTACCTTCCAGGGACACTGAAGAGGTTACCATTCCAACATGACAGTGCAAGAGCAAGAGCTCCTCTAAACATTGTCTTTGATGCACTAGCAGAGAAAAGTTTCCTCTACCTGTAACACTGCTTTCACCTAGGGGAAAAAATAACATATCTTAGTGAATTTTCTAAAAAACTGTTAAGTAAGGAACATTAGAATTTACATAGGAAAGTTTCTGAAGATTGACACTATGAAACTGTAGCAAAGCCCGTTGTTTCAACACAGTTATCACAGTGAAAGACAAGGCAGAAAACAAAGGTTTGCAAAAATATATGTATTTTTGAAAGTCTTGTTTTACAAGTACAAGAAGCAAAGTTTAAAAGTCAAAATCAAGGAATATACTCTGGAAAAACTGTCTTCTGAAGCACAAGACTCCCCTATAACAACTCCCAAACAATGTCACAACACTTGAAAACCCTGCATTCAATGACCAAAGGTATGATCAAGGTTGAGTTACCCTTTTTAATGACACTCTAAACACCATAATCACCCAACAGTCGACCTGACCAATCTCTAAAGAATGCGTCAAGACTGTTTGTGGCTACACAGCAAAAGGGTTGGCATGAATTGTAATATCTTTAATGCGAACATCATTAAGAGGTCGATAGGTTTTCTCATTCACAGGCAGCTTTTCCAGCTCATCCAGGGTCTCCAAGCCATCAATAACTCTGGAAGAAAAGCAGAACTGCTAGGAATCTCCTTCTAATAATGATTGAATTTTCACAATGGAGGTATCTCAAAACACTTCACAGTTAGCTAAGTATCACAGTACAAGGACACTGCAAGCAAATTATACAAATAAGGCAGATAAAACTATATATGGCATATAACCTATTTTGAAAGGAAATGTTAATCATCCATAACAGGTTCTGGTAAAAGAAAGAATAACTTCCACTGACCTGACAACATCATATTTTCTGCCAACCACATCTCTGTAAAGACTGCACTTCCTTGCAGGCAGGACTGACCAGTCAACTGACTGACAAGATACTAGCCAGACCAAACCTCACTGTGAATTACTGAAATCCCATGGCTGGAAAATCAACTTCCAAACGTGCAATTGTAATTACTAAGCTTCCAGCACAAAGACAAGATTGGAAAGAACCAATAACTGTGTAAGTCTAATGGCACAACTGTATTTAGGCTTTCAGATGCCCAGTCGGGCTGAAAAAGTGGTAAGAGGGATTATTCTAATAAACCTCTTACCTTTTGGGTAATTTATTTCCCAGTAATGGACTTTGCAGAAAACCCATGCCATTCACAGTTCAATTCACTGTCACATTCATCAGCTCTTTGAATCTTGGATGCTGAATTGTGGGCTCGAGCATGGACTACATATTATGTTCTCCTGATTCTGCAACTGGGTCAGGAGTATCTTAAACTGCCAAAAAATTTGCCAGAAAATCTGGCAAAGTTAATCTGTCAGAGCCTCTACTCATTTCTAAGGAAGATGTCAAAAAAAACCCTTTCAATCACTTCTAAACAAACTCAGAAATGAAAGGAACACCGATGCTTATACCTGCCTATACCTTCCACCTGCCTATAAACAAAGCAGATGGAAGGAAATAGAATTTTTCAATTTTCACCAGCTTCCTTTGAATATTTAAGTCTTTGAAAAAAAACAGCTTTTTCTCAACAAGATTCACTTGCATGCTACAGACTTCTTAACAATAAACAAAATAAAAGATATTACCATGACTTTGAGAAAGAAAAGGCAGCATTTGAAGGACTCAAAAATTAAACATTTGCTTTAGGGATGGTGTATTATCAGCAGCTTCTATTAACATAATGTTTTAAAATAATGATACATCTTAAATAACGTAATCTAATTTTACGAACTGCCAGTTCCAGAAGTTTTATCTGCTCAACAGGAATTTCCATCTAAATAGAAGCTTGACCGTGTCAGTACTGCACCCATCCACATATCTAGTTCCAGATCAGACTCTTGCTTGTCAATAAACCCTACAACTGTGTATCCAGTTATTTTTGAATTTGCTAAAAATTAGGATGCACCCATTTGGGCACAGTATGAAATGGCAAGCAGGAACAACTAGCTTTAAAAAAATAAATAATTATAAAAAAAAAACTCAACCCAGCTCCATTTTTGAGGTAATTTTTAATATGCCTATTTCAATTGCATTCCCTACTACTACGAAAAATGGAGCAGCATTTTAGGATAATTCTGGTGACAGTGCAAGAGCATATATTTACACATACACATCAAATATTTTAAAGAGCTTTAGAACCCCAGGTTTCTAAATTTGTACTGCATGTGCCCTGAAATATTCAGATCCATCACACTCCATGGCTAGGAGGCAAATAGTTGGATCACTCACTTCCCAAAGACAGTGTACTTCATATCTAAGTGCGGTTGCTTGCCGTAAGTGATGAAGAACTGCGATCCATTGGTATTTGGGCCATTGTTCGCCATTGAAACCACCCCACGGACACTGTGCTGAAAGAGAAAAAAAAAATCAAAATGAATAACCACCTGTGAAAGCAGGACATCAACCTGTACCAAGTGCACAGTGTGTCAGTGTCATTAATGTCATTATTAAAATCCATTCTTGTTAATACCACATTCTATCACAACCCACATTATAAAAACTAGCTCCTCAAATTTGCTTTTACATCGAAAAATTATTTCTTTGCCTTCAGTGCATGAAAAATATTTTGTTAAAAATTGCTGCTTCTGTTCTCAGCAATGATAACCCTCAAATCTAACTTGCTAATTACAATGCTTGTTTCTATTTTAATAACGAGCTTTATATTCCTTCCCTCTGGGATTATACTTTATTTCACAATTACAAAACGGGTAATTTAATCCAGCACAACACTGATCACTCTCCAACCTGTAAAGAAAATTCATCTGAAAACATAACTGCATATTGAGAGCACAGAAATACCTTTAGGTATTCACTGAATTCATCTTCAAACTTCTTGCCCCAGATGCTATTACCTCCTTTCCCAGTGCCTGACAAAGAAGAACTGCTATATATTAATGATTTTCCACAGCAAATGATGTACCATTATAAAATTTTACAACAAAGATCCCAGATAGACTCCATTTTGTTTGAGCCAGGGATTAGGTTCTCATGGCTTGGTACTGACCAGAGCCAGAACTCTATATAAAATATACTGATATATCCTCAAATTAAATTCAGTATGACTGCAAACAGACACACAGTTGAATCAGACATTCTCCCAGACAGTTAATAGCATCTGGGACATTTTCCCAAATGCTTTAGAGGCAGTATAGCCTTCCAGCCAAAAAACAGAGAAACCACGATAGTTAACTGCTACTAATCATATTTAATGGAAAGAGCTGAAAAAACTCAAAGTATACAGAATACTTTATTACTGCATTATTTAGAACTGAATGCTTTTCTGTAACCTCACCACAGCAAACTTTTCAGAAAGCTCACATCATTAAAACCGCTATTAACGTACAATAATCTTTATTTTTTTAAAAAACATTTTGTTTCTGTAATTATTGACATTTATAATTTATTTATATTTATTGATACTCTGTTTTACTTTTATATAACTTTACTATAGAGAGACATTGACAGAAGTATTTACCTAATGGATCCCCTGTCTGAACCATGAAGCCCTTTATATTCCGGTGAAATACGCAGCCATTGTAGTAGTTACTAGCACACAGAGCCAGGAAATTCTAAGGAAATTAAACAAATCATATTAAAATATTCAGAAATAATGTTCTCTGTTACTAAAATACTAAGAACACTTTTACCTCTGCTTTGCACTGTGACCATGTAATGGCATTTGCCCACTGTCCCAGACTATTGTTGACTATTAAAAAATATAAATAACACTCAGGCCTCTTCCTTCCCTCTTCAGAGCTTGTCATTGTTATAAACAGTACTAAATGCAATAAAAATTATCTATAGGCTATATGGAAGTGAAAAAGGCAATGGTAAAACTGTTCACAGACAGCATGATCCAGGAGACAGATCTGATGAGTGATTCATAAATATTTTCTTTCATTTTGTGCAGGAACATGCATTTCTTTGAAAGGATCTCTACACCTTACATAGCTTATGAAACATAATTTGGATACCTTTATCCTTACTGATAAGCACTGGCGATTCGTTTGCATGGAAAATGCCTTTAGAGAAAGACAATTTCACTTCAGTTCAAAGATGGACTGTTCAGAATCAAAGAAGCAAGTTTTGCACCTGAGATCAGGAAGACTCTGAGATACCAAATTTCAAAGCCTCAGACTAAAATAGTACTTAATCTGGCTTAAAGAAACATTAGAACTACAGAATTACAACATGAAGGAAAAAATAAATTTACAAGCTACTCTGACATACTGACTGCTAAAACTATCTATGGATTAAAAACTCCTGTGTGGCCTCTATCGCCAAAAGAGAAACAGCTGTAAAAACGCAAGAAAAGTATTTTACAACACTTTCAATATTTTACAAAAATTTTTACAACATTTTCAATAGACTGCAGTTTGTGTTTAGAGTTCCTATTTCCTTTGTTTCCTATAGAAGAAGGTTATGATGGGTTGAAGAATCATTAGGTAATCCCACAGAGTATTGCCACAGAATAGTCATACTCAAATTATGCTGAAGTTGCTCCTTTGACACTGTCACAGACACAAAGGATTTTAAATAAAGCTTTAACAGCACAAGGGCATTTGATTTGAGGAACAAGCATGAGGACTGAAACATGTTCATAAATATAATTTTCATTCAAAGTTTTTATTTTGTAAATGTGTTGTAATTTTGTAATCAATAGCTTCAAGCCTCTTTGTTTTTTTCGATAAAAGTAACTCATTTCAATTTAAGCCAGTGATTCTTACTTTTAAGAAAAGTCAAATCTGACTGAGTGCAGGCAAACCAAGGCAAATATGGGAATCCCAGGCCATAATCCATGTTTCACCTAAAGGGCAAAGGACACTTTGGGATACACCAAAACTTGGAGACAAGCAACCCTTAGCCAAACATTACCTGGTGAGAAACAGGCAGCAAAGCTTTAGGCACTATTACACAGCACCCAAGTATACGCTGCTCAAGTTCCACACCAGCTTAAAATGTTAATATTCCATTATGTTAAAAGATAAATTGGGACAGTCACTTCACCTCCTCTGTGGTCTTCACCATTTCTAATGCGTTTCTCAACACTAAACAGTCTCATTCCTGTTATTTGACTTACTTCACAAGTCTTCGGTGTTCGCTCACAAAACAATTCAATTTTAATATCTCCTACATCAGTGTGCAGCGTGACAGCCTGAGCAAGAGTCACAAAAATAATTAAATCAGAAATTAAATGCTAACAGCTAATAGACTGTTTTATTTTCCAGTCCTATCGAGAGCATAAACAAATTTCCACTGCATATAACCATTGTATTTGGCCATAGGCAAGGCTACTGTTGCAAACCTTTTGCCATCACCAGAGAATGCTGGTTTCATTTAATTTCAGGACAAATCAAGTTTGTCATGGAAATGCAGAACCTCTGATTCATGCTGTTTCAATCCAGAGACACATTATTCATCTGTGAACTGGACCTACACAGTCACTTCACTACAAATTTGAAGAATTGAGGTAATATCTACTTCAGGAGGCCACACTGTGGTGCACATACCTCACTAGTTTACAAGCAGAGGAACAAGTGATGGGCCTGATTACAGCCATTTGAGCGATAGGATAGTTCTGAATGACACCATATATAGTCTGCCCTCACAAACAAATAACTGTACAAAATCACACACTTTTCTTAAGAATTTATATGTAGTCTTCATAAAATTTAAAATGTCCGTTACCCAGCTACCAAGGCAAATATATCTCTCTACAGGCCCAATATATAGTGGGAAGAAGACTTCTCGTAGAAGCCTTACATGGAAACCTGCGCTTCTCATTAGACATTCTTCACAGCATCAGAGTAAAATACATAATGCTTTGAGATGCAGAGCTGCTGTTCATTTTCCAAGAAGCAAACATTTCAGAAAATATGAAAATATATAAAAAGTGCTATTGTTCTCACCATGTCTGGTCATCAAAAAGCTGAGGTAATTTTGTATACAGTAATTGCCTGCAAAGAAAACATGAAATTTGTTATTTTTTCCCCCAGCATTTCCCAGTTCTTTCCGATTCTGAAATATTTTGTGTGGTTATGAGCTTTTTCACCATAATTTTACAGTAATATTCAAGTGACTCTGTGGATAAACGTCTTACTTGCATTATGCAACTACCCAGCACATAAAGAACCAGAAACAACAAAACAGCTTAGAGAAAGTGTGTGGGGAGGAGGCCACAAAAAAGCGCCTTTCTTCAGATGAGTTTATACTAAATGCTTACGGCTTTTCTAAAGATTATAGTTTTATAAATAAAAGAGATTCATAGAGAAAAAAACACGTGCCAGTATCTATATAGAAGTATGATCTCAAAGCTACCACCTGACAGTTGTCAGAGCCTCCAGCAGACAGGCACCTGCATCCAAGCACAGGATCCAAGTTTTTTTTAACTTAGTAACGACTTTCACATAAACCATTCAGAATTATGATAATAAAGGTGCAGCCGTGTGAAAATCAGACTTTTACATGCCAATTTCTTCTACCTTCATACCTTCCCCCACATGCAAAAAAAGAGGCCAGCTCCCTGCCTTGGCAGGCCGTCTCAGGTAACCATGGCGCCCGCGGCGAGCCCGGGCCAGCCGCCACGGCCACTGGGGACGGCCACCAGCTGCGGAGCAGCGGGACGGGGACCCCCACAGGGCCCGGTGAAGCGCCCCAGGGCCCTGCCCTGTGCTCCCGCCTGACCCGCACGGCCGCGCTCCGATCTCGTGAACTTAGGGTGCTTCCACAGAACCCTCATCGCCGCAGAGCCGCGGCCGCGCCCCCGCCTCAGCCTCTGGGGCCTCGCCTCGCCCCGCCACCGCCCGAAAGCAGGGCCCGCGGCCTCTCCCACCCCGCACCTATGCGTGGTTCATTCATCTATGAATCACGCCGGCGCGGCGCAGAGGCCGACCGCTGTCCCGGCTGCGCGGCGGAAGGGGAAGGACCCGGCGCAGGCTCGGCCCCCTGGGCCCCAAGCTGCTGCGGCGTGAGGTGAGCGGCGGAACCGCGCGGTTCGAGGCGGGCCCGCACCCGCCCTCACCCCCTCCATCTCCCCCCCTCTGCAAGTACCCGCATGTTGCAGCTGGTGAGCCGACCTCTGTCTTGCATCCGTGTTGCAGGCCGCTTGCCTTCGCGGTCCCTCATGAATCTCGGGGAACTCGTTTCTGCCCTGAACAACTTTGCTTCCCTCTCCCTGGCTGAAAGCTGGGACAATGTGGGGTTGCTGGTGGAACCAAGCCCGCCGCACACTGTGAAGACCCTGTTCCTCACTAACGACCTCACCGAGGAGGTAATGGAGGAGGCAGTGCAGAAGAAAGCAGACCTTATTCTTTCTTACCACCCCCCTATATTCACGCCGCTCAAACGAGTAACGTGGAAGACCTGGAAGGAACGGCTGGTGGTCCGAGCTCTGGAGCACAGAATCGGGATTTACTCCCCGCACACGGCATACGATGCCGTACCTCATGGCGTCAATAACTGGCTAACAAAGGGACTTGGTGAGATTCTGTTAAAAACAAAAAATTGGTTCAAATTACTCATCAATATTCATCCTGTCAAATTATTCTATGTGGGGATCTTCTCGTTTTCCTTTCCTCTGATTCTTTCAACTATGATTTGAGTACTTTTAAAAATTATTATTATAGTACTTCTAAGTACCCATACCATATTTTAGGGAATTCATCTTGGTGAGGAATACGAGATACAAACACTGGATGAAATTTCCAGATGCATGATTGTGCTATTGGATATAGCCAGAACCAGTGCAGCATATTTATTGTCTGTCTTAGTTGAAGAGTATAGACGGCTGACTCTAAATCATTGCCTTTAATTTATAAAGTACAAGTACAGGCCTTAAAGTATCTGAAATTTTATGTTGTGAAAATGAATGAATTATGAAATGAAAAGAACAGTGTCTTATCCAGGCTGCTTTACAAGCCGGAAACTATTTTTTGTTGTTGTTTTGTAAATCCAACGATAAAACTTGAACAGCATTAAGAATGAAAAATAATATATATCCATCAACTTCTTTGCACTTAAAATAGACTGTGCTTAATGGAGACAACAGGAAAAGAGTTCTTATTTCTGGTCAGGGAAAATGGATTCAAGTGCAAAATTTTCTCAAAGTTGCATCTCTTTTGGATATATGCTAAATCAGTATCTGCTACATCATCCAACTCTCTAAAGCAGCAGTCTGGCGCTGTCTTCTCAGGTGCCTGTAATTCCGTCCCATTGCACCCATCAACCTCTCCAAGCTATCCAACTGAAGGCACTCACCGAGTAGAATTCTGTGCAGACACCACTGAACATCTAGAGACAGTGGTCTCCAAAATCAAAGACATCCAGGAGATTTTCCATCTCACTACTTTCCCTGTCAGGTATCTGCTTCACTCTCTAATGTTGTGCTTTTTCTGTTGCTTGAACTGTATTTTACCGCTGTAACCACTTCATTCCTCTGTGCATTGCTAGTTTTTCAGCAACAGATCCAGAAACTTAAAGGATAATGATCCCCTTCTGATCAATCCATGTTATACTACATGGTAACGAATTCCATGTAGCATCACATGAATTAGAAGTGGGAAAGAAGAGTGTTTATATGAGGTTTAATGAGGACAGCTGAGTTTAATTCCTGTATCTGTTTACTCCAAGAAAGTAGACTACACTAGGCTAATACCATGTCTGGTGTCTATTTTTCCCCCTTTCTCTCTGGTAGAATACCCTCTGTGATAGAACAGCTTTATTTGCTACTAATGATGCTGAAATTTTATCTAGTCTCTTAGAAAACACCAAGCACATCCCTTTCCTCAGGGTTGAAGGTAAGGAGCAAACACGAGTCAGTCTGAACTGCTCTCAGAAAGCACTGCTGGAGGTGGTGGCATTATTGTCTCAGAACAGCCTTCTTCATCACAAGACTGAGATTCTCACATTACAAAAGGTAACAAAATCATGTATTACTTCCAGTGAATATACTATTTGTGTGAGCTGACGGTCCTAAAAACTTAAGTCCAGCAATTCACTGGCATTACAGGTTTCTTATGCTACCTGTCAATGCTCTGAAATATTAGCCTCTGGGGATTTGAAGCCATGGACATTTTCCCAAACAATGAAAATAGCTGTGTGGTCTGAACTCATTCTAAAATCAGTTCTGAGAGGTAGTCTAGTTATTATGTTACATTTAAGAACATCACATACATGTTTGTTCATAAAGTACAGAGGTATTTATCCATAACGCCCAATATACTCATTTTTGTACATTAGGGAAAGCAATGTAAACTTCTGGAGTCAGCTTTCTCACAGTAATTTGGATTTCTTTTCTCCTCAGCCTCTTCTTCCACATACTGGAATGGGACGTCTATGCATACTGAGTAAACCAGCCTCCTTGTCAGACATTATTGAGCGTATCAAAAGTCACCTAAAATTACCCCACATCCGCCTAGCCCTGGGAGCAGGCAAGACACTAGGTAAACAAACCTGCCAGTAAGACTGCCCCTTTGAACTAGTATTCCAGGAATACAAGTAATGTGAGTGTATGTGTGGGTATGTAAAATATTGCTGCCTTAGATAGGTTTATTTTCAAGCAGTATGAAGCACTGTTAAAGGCAAGAGTCAGTGTTTTAGATTTTATGTGATACCATCATGGAACAAGAACATCATCTGTATTTTTGACTGGCGATTCTGTATTATGCTGGTTGTCAGTGTGAAGGAGGGATACCACAAGCTGAGTATGAGGCATACTTTTTAATAATTCCTGTAATGACTAAGATTTTCCTCCCCAAGATATCAGATCCAAGTGTCTACTACCTCACTGTATGATCCCTTTTGTGACTGAATGTTAAATTTAAAAGCACCTTAAAATAGTAAGTGCTTTGTGGTATCCTTCTGAACATATAGTCACCGTTTCTTTTTCATCGAAGCATGGATGGCTGAGACGGCAAACTATCCTAGCTCAAAGGGTGGTCACTACTAAATCCTGGAACATGTATCCTCTTATCCCAGTTACCTATCCAAGAAGCATAACTAATAGAATTTGTGAGAGCAAATTGTTGACAACTCTTTGCATTGTATGAGACAGAAGTCTTGTTACAAGCTTCCTATACTATCAATTGTACTTAAAACAAAACAAACCTATTTTGAAACCCATCATTGTGGTGTGGGATTGTAGTGTTTGATTCGGTCTAATCAACAGTAATTGCATGGCAACATACTGTAAAACCTTAATAGAATTTGAAAATTCTTTGCACACCCCGCCTCTTGTACTGAACATACTAGATATGCACAGTTAAATTCCTTGTTACTACCACATATGTAACAGTTTGGAATCAGCAATCATAGCAAACAGGCAAATTTTTAATGATATGGAGGAGCTCTCAGTTTGCAATGAGCTTGCCCTTCTGAAAGCTAAGAATTAGGAACCAGTTATAACTCAGAGGGAAGATGCTGCCTTAGTGGCATCATTAGTTTGGAAAACAAACAGAGTTGAACTTTAGAGTCCTGGAAAAAGTAGCAGCAAATTAAAGAGTTCAGAAACCCAACCAACAACACTTCACTAGAAAGAGCTAAGCTGCAGTAGCCAGCAACAAGTCTCCATGCTGGAGTTTTCTGCTAACTCTCACAATCCCTTGTAGAAAAATTTCTATGCATCTTCTTGGTACATAGATTTTGCTTACTATCAGAGATACTATGGGCCTATGACTCTTTCAAACTGACAAACACATCTCTTCCTCCAACAAATTTACATTGGCCCTAAAATCAAGGTAGTAGTTATTGTGAAACAGTTAATAGCAACACTGATGCAAAGGCTGAACAGAGAGAAATAAGTTTAATTGTGGCACCTTGTATCCTCCAGATTCACCAGTGAAGAAAGCTGCTCTGTGTGCTGGTTCTGGGAGCAGTGTCCTGAAGGGAACGGAAGCTGACCTCTACCTCACAGGTAAGAGGTTATGTTGTTTCATTATCTTTATAAAAATAGGCACTACAAAAAAAGAAGAAAGAGTTGACTGTTGAAAGGTTTGGCCAAAAAAAGAATGCCTGTTAGAACTGAGAAATGATCAGTTACTGGAATGACAGAGTAACACTAAAGTAGAGCTAACATAGATCAGATGGCTGTACGGCACACTGATGGTTATTTCAAGTAAACATTATTAAACATGCATGATTTCAAAATCAGTGTTTGATGGAAAAGTCTATTGCAACCTCCAGTGTGTTTCTCCTTTGGCAAGATACAAGGTATTTCCTCAGTTCCCTACAGAATTCCCTGAAGGAAGATGGAATGTAACAGTCTACAGAATCTTCCATGTAATGACCATAATAGTGTATCTGACCAAAGGGATACTTAGTCCATTATCTTTTTTCTGATAGTGTGACAGGTAGTTCCTACAGCTTGCTCCACAATGCAAAGGCTGCCTTGCACTCTATAGTACTTAATTCAAGTAAGTTCTTTGGCAAGGCATGTCTCATCTCCTCCTTTATACATAGCACTGCAGAGCTGACCCTCAGACAGCTTCTTGACAAGCCTTCCTCAGTTGCTATTCTCCATCAACAGCAACCCTGTCGAGTAGATGCATGACATCTAGATGGTCCACTTCCAAACCACTCTGCATGCTTATTTCCTGCCCTAAGTGGCAAAATCTACTATTATTCAAAGAGGGCATGGAATTTCTGTGGTTTTGCTGGGGACATCAGCTGAAAGTCCTTCAAGGGACACTTGTAGGAGTGTGCCATGTTCTTAAACTGAGTAGATGGCGTTGCATCCCTCCTTATGGGCTACTTCCCCTGTTGCATCTTCCCAGTTTCTAATTAAGATTTTGCATACATTGCAAAGAAACGGCTTCCTAAACAGTATGCAATCTACCATGGCGTTTCTTTCTCAAAATGGCAGGAGAGATGTCCCACCATGATATTCTGGATGCAGTTGCCAACAGAATAAGTGTTATTCTTTGTGAACACAGTAACACCGAGAGAGGCTTTTTGTCAGAACTGGGTGACATGCTTAATATCCATCTACAGAACAAAATCAACATAATTGTGTCTGAGAAGGACAGAGATCCCCTTCAGGTGGCATAAAAGGAAAAGAAGAAAAAAAGGGGTGAGAGAACACAATCAAGAGTTTCATACTATCTTGATAGGTCTACAGACCTATCCAAATGAAAGCTTAATGAAGATGCTCTGAATTGGTTCAGTATAGGATTGTATTATATGTTCCCCCAAAGTCTGGGATATAGATTGTTATGTCAGATACCTAATAAATGCTTGTTTCTAGCTACTCAAATATGATTTACTCAATTACTGGGTTGCACTTGAATGAAGTTACTGTTAGTACATACTCTTACCCCACCACTTGAGGGTTGGTTCGGGTAGAATATGAAAACCTGACTTTTCAAGCTTACAGAGCAGTTTCATCCTACTGTGGTTATGTCAGTACAAGTCACTGGCATTTTAGCTAGTAAAGCTCTTGATAATAGTTAATGAAAGGGTATAGATTATTGGTTTGCATTAACAGTTTTATTAAGACACAGCTCATATGCAAATACAGAACAGAATTCAGGTATTTGGTACTACTATGCAATTGCAAAATCTGCCATTAATGCAGCTTTAAGGCTATTTAACAGAGGAAGCCTCAATTAAAAAAACTTTGGAAGTTTTTTATAAGCTATAACTCCCTTATTAATGTTGTAATTAATTTAATGTACCTGTTACTTTTTTATAAAAACAGCTTCTATACATACGGTTCTTAATTACAGGGTTACTAAAAGTTAACAAGTAGCATTTCCACTATTAGTAACCTCTGGGGAGTTTGGATTGGTTTTTGTTGTTGTTGTTTGTTTGTTTTTTGGGTTTTATTTTTTTGAAAGTAAAATCTATCATTTGAATATCTTACCAACTCTGGATTATGTGCATACCAGATGAATATTTAAACAAACTGAAAATACTTCCATGCCAAGTTTGTAAAGATCTCTTCACAAACGACATCTTTTTAAGTTGAATAAATAAAATTGGCTTATTTGACAATGCCTTTACTATGCTGCACACAGCAACTCGATGCATTGGAGTCCCGTATAACCCTAGGGCTTTGAAGACCAAATGAAGACTAAAATCATGGAAAAAATCTGGGAAATATTTCCCTGTAACTTAGACATCTCCCTCTTTCAGCTAAGAAGGTAACTGAGGACTACTATGCTCCTCCTTAGTAGAGCACTACTAGAAGTGCCCTAGAGAAATGTCAGGAAGCTGCTCTGTTATTCAGACTTTCCCAGTGGTCCTAGATATTGGCTCCAGAACACTGATGTGAAGTTGTGGTCAGAGGCTTTCTGCCACATTGTGTATTTTAATACAATGTAACATCACCATTAAAGCATTTCAAAACATGAAATAGCCAGCCTACTTCACCTAAAGAATATGTTACTTGTTCAGTCTTCTAAGGTATATATACATATAAAAAAATCATTCTTATCAATACCATGAAGACCTTTGAGTAAGCTAAGAATTGAAGCAGGAGGAAATTCCTTCTTCCCCAAATAAATGAAGGAACTGTACAACTGATCCCTCCAAATACAATAGTCCAGAATTGCTACAGAAGACAAAAATGCCACCAGATCTATACCAAAGAGCCAGTATCCTTAGTATATGCACTGAATGCAAGAGTGAGAAAATCAATGCATAGGTGGAATAGTCATCCAGACAATCTGAAATTAAGCTGAAATACTTTAACAAGAAAACCACAGGAATTAATTCACACCAATTTTCTTTAGCTTTCATGCTTGCATCACGGTATCAGCCAAGAATTGATTCAAAGGTAACCTCTTATAAGATATGTGGTTGTATTTCCTGCACTTGTGTCTTACCCAAGCTAACTTACGGAGCTTGGGTAAGACAATGCCTTGATCACTGTTTTAGCGGTTCTGATGGTAGCCTAAGTAGCAGCAGGCAGGATCTGATGTGTTTTGCTAAGTTTGGAATTGCAGCCTGTAAAACACAGATGCATGTAATACCAAAAGAGGATGTTAGTTGGAAAATGTTTTGTGGAAGGAAGGTGGAGAGTACTGCTAGCATGTACCAGTTTTCCCACATCAGACTCTCCAGCAAAGTTAAATAGTTCCCACATTGAAGAATCTAATTGACAGTAGGATAAGTAGATATCCTGTGTTTTCCAATACAAGCCAAAGTCAGGACGTAAACCTCTGTCCTGTGGCTTTTGTCAGTGAGAGGTATACCAGGTAACACCTGGAACACAGGTAACAGTATTATTTCATGTGATGCTTTTCTAATGCTATATACCAGCATTAAAAAGCAGGCAAACTGTAATTTTGATACCTTAAAAGACCATAAAATACTCTTGCTAATTAGTATGAGGTCCTCTGCATGCTGCATGAGAATCTGCACAGATATTTGACATGATAATGAAAACGAGGCTTTTGCATAACTGCCAGAAAGATCTCTATCTTCCTATAACAAAAACATTTCTGGAAGACGAGACAAGCTAATGAAAATTAATAAAGTACTTTATTTGGTTGATATGTACTATTACAACATTGAGCTGTAACACAGCTACCAAGTATTAGACATAATGAGTCCCTGAAGTCTGTCTGGCAGACTACAGTTGATGAAACTATAGGGCTTACTCCCACATACCTGAGAAACACAATGAAGAAGAGCTGCGAAACTTCAGCAGTCTCCCAACCTCTAAGGGCTACAAAAAGGGAGAGCTTGTAAGTGGCATTTAAGGCCTCCACTAGTACCAATGGACACTCCTGATGTAAAAAAGACATATATACAATCAAGCTTTTTAAAAATAAACAAGCTTCACAGCCTCTTCACATTCCTGGATTGCAAGTTGGAAAGCAGATGAAAAAAGCTGGATTTTCTCAACCTCATCAAGAGGCAACAACTTGAGTCCATCACAATTCTGATCACCTAAATCCACTTATGAACGAATTCTAGCTTGGGAAAAGTCCTTCAGTTCTATTGCCAGAATTTAATAAGTTACCCACAGTATCCCTGTCCCGCTCATATTCTCCTCCATGTGCAGTCAAGGCAGGTCTCTTAGCATTATAAATCTTTACTTGTTTATACACTGGAAGCCAGTCTTGTCTAACTGGTGAAGGAGTACCAGAAAGCACTCAGTTGAGAAAAATTGCATCACGAATACAAACTAAAGCTCTGACCATCTGATGGTTTGCACTTCCCATGTGAACTGCTCCAACCAAACCCTCATGTCTAGTGAGGCAATGAGCAGAAGGCACAGAGTTAGTTTTCCTGACTGTATGGTTGCCTACATAGATACAAAAGTATCATCTGAGCTAAGAGACAAAGCAGACAAATCTAACTTCAGGGCAAGAAATACCTTGCTTACATAGGTCATCATTCCAAACTGCCTGAAGTAGCTGAACAAGAAGCACTTTTCATTACAATTATTACATTTCAGTAAGTAGTCCAGCAGTTTTGGGTTGGAAAGAGAGATCTGAGTATAGGCCCCTCTCCAGCAGCCCTTGAGAGCAATTGCCGTAGATGTTTTGGGAACAGACAGACGTTATACATCTTCATCCTCTTTCTCTAAGAAGTCGGTCAAGGTACTGTCATCTACAGGAATTAATAAGTACTCCACACCATCAGCTCCCTGAGAACAGACATGCAACACACATTCTGTTAACACCAGTGCACAGCGCAACGCAAGCCACTAGATAGCACTGCTATGCTGACATGTACTTGCAGGTGGGGTGTGAGCTGGCCAGCATTCACAACAACTACATTTCTAAAACCAGGAATATTTCCCTAGATCAACACTGGAATTGTACAAACATCGAGAAAACTCAAAGCTTCTGGTGGGCTGTGCTAGTCTGTCACTACATAGCTCCTCAACCTTTGCTCTGCTTAGCACTGCTATACTGCCTCATTATTAGGGCTAGCCTGTACTCTTCTAACATGCAAATATAGGTAGCTACGTGAAGCAGACTGGCAGCCTCCAGAATCCATTACTTCTCAAGGAAGCTGAGTTCCACAAAGACCTGTAGGTTGCAGAATAACCAAACCACAACACATTTTTACAGCCCCCTATCCATATGAATGGTGTTCACAGATTGTGTAATTGCAGCTCTTTCCATGACTCCAATTTCAGCCTTTGCTAGTCCCCAGGTGCTTCGAACAATACAGCCTCACTGTGAGCTGCAGACTTGTGTCTTAGGAATACTTCCAAGGAAGCAAGCAGTGTTTTGTTTAAGATAGCTGAATTCCCAGAATTATCTTCCTCCCCCAACTCACCCGTTTGGTCCGGATGAGCTTGTGGTCCCTGAATTCTGTCAACTGTGCCCTGAGTGTCAGGTCACTGTTTACAAGGAAAGCCTCCCGACACTGCTGGTAGAAGTCTTGGAAAGAGAGGCCTAGAGATAGAAAAGGGCAAGAATGAGAAACTGAAGTGGTAAGTTTGTCCCATGTTTCCAATCTAACAATACATGGTATCTCCACCTACAAACATTGCTTTGGCTTACACCACAATGGCTACGGCACCATCATCACTTTAAGTACACAACAATGCTAATATTTCAGTAATCAACAGGAAAAATTTGATTTAACATTCCAGTCACCCTGTCTGCCTAGCAGAATTTTAATATGACCTTAAATGCACTTCTCAGCATAGCCCACCTTCCAGTTTGCAACTCTTCTATCCTACTTCTGTCTTTCTGAACAATTATCATACTGCTTATATCCTCTGCAGCATCTGTTAGAGACAATGACAGCATATTCCACATATATCCTAGAAAGCAGGTTCACATCAGAGGTCATCTAGGAGCAGCACGGGAACTGAATATCCTCTTCTCACCTCTTCTCTTCTTTATTAGGTGCTAGTATTGTGCCAATTCATTTTCTTCCCTGATTTTATTTTATTTTTTAACTCCAGTCTCCCCTGAATGGTCTCAATAATGTCTAAACTTGAAAGTAGACAACAGTAAGAGGAGATCCTTAGGATCCAGCCACTCTGTTGATTTCCTCTTAGAGTAAGATTCAGCACCACTAGAAAGATAGTCTATACGACTAAGACTCACTGAACCAACAGTTACAGCTCTTCTGTTGCTGATGATGTAACCTGCAAATCCAAAGCCAGTGCCACTGAGACTGAGCTTGCAACACCACCACTCCACTCCAAACAGATGAGGAAATGGTCCGTATGTACCTGGGTAAGATGGGTTGTCCTTGTTCTCCAGCTGGTACTGGGCAAGCAGTCTGAATATCCCCCTAAGTAAAAGGAGATGGGGAGGAAAACAGGGAAAAAAGGCAAATATTCTATTTCCCTCATGACCAGGACTTGGTGCATTTAGTCATTGGGTAAAGCTTGCTATCCAAACTGTTCATTTAAAGTAAACAATCACATGGAAACCAGGTCCCATCATTTTAATCTTGAAAAATGCTGTCAGAAAACAGGGATTGTCTCCTGCTAGGTGTATACGTAACAGTTAACACAGAAGACCAGAGTAACCTACTACAGACTGGATCCTCAGTAGGTGCTGTTGTGAAATGTAACAGCGCCTTACCTGGCATTCAGCGTGAGACTGTGCAGGACATGAGTTAGGGAACTCAAAGCCAAAGAACCAGATTGCTGTACTAACATTGAGTTTTCATAAGATGTTTCTTCCACATAAGGACTAAACGTGGTTGTCTCATACCAAAGCCAATTGTAGAGGCTTTGCTTTGCTTGATCCCACACTAGACAGAGAGGAAAGAAAAAGCAGACAGAATTAGTAGGTTTAGCTTTTCTCAGGCATTAAATAAGCAATATTAAAATGTACTGATCTACTACAATATATGAGAAAACAATGCATGCTTATGAAATTTGCAGTACATGCACCCAAATAGTCACGGTTCAGGCAAGACAATTCTCTGCAACAGAAGAATGTTTGCATACATTCCCTTTTCATACCAGCTTCATGGGTATGCTGTAAATCATTCCAGAATCAGCAGTGTGCAAAGAATTTCTGGCTGATAAAATTGTTTAGATGCAGTGACAGCCATAACATTCAATCTCCATTTCAGTATGTCCCTAAGTCAAAGGGTGCCAGAAGCCTGTAGTCTTTTTTTATTTATTTATTATTATATACATATATAATAATAAGAGAGACTGGTAGTTTTCAGTATCTTTATAGAGTTTTGCTTCAACAAGGCCACAGTCCCAATCACAGCTTCTAGCTGCTACAACCATACATACATCACCAGGTCTATTTTGCACATCAAGAGTAATACATGAGCTTATGAAACACACACAGCAGCCCCAAAGTAGAATGCAGATTCTTCTCTTTTTGCTACATCAGGCCCTAGGGGACTCACTGAGAGGAGCATTGATGTGATCAATAGAAGCAATGAGGTAAACACTAGGCAGGGAGGACAACTGTGCAAGGATCTGCTGACTTCTTTCTCCTCTCAACATCTGGCTGTCCAGGTTATGAATAAGGATGTAGAGCTCCAAAGATGAATCTACAAGGTCACAAAAAACAGCAGAGAACCAATCAAAGAAACTGCACACAAAGTGGTTTCCCATTCCCAGTGCAGCCTAGGACAAATATGTTCCACCACGCTTCATGTTCACCATTCCGTTATCAAATAACTTCCCTTGTACAGCTTACACTGATCCCTGTCCCACACTTGGTGTTTCTGAGCAGCTGAGAGGCTTTCTCTGAATTCACTGTATTGCAGTTCTCATCACAGCTACTATTCTTTCTGCATCTAAAGTTTTTAATCTTAAAAAACTTTCTACTTGCTCAGTGCCCTTCCAGGAATCACCTATGGTTTTCAGTGATTCATTTTTTTTTTTCAGTTTTCAGTGATTCCTGTGATCCAGGATCATTCAAACATCCCTTAGAAGGGAAGTCTAAGCACAGTTTGTTCAGCTGCTTTTAAGTTGCATGACTAGGATCCTTAAGCCCTTCCTCATACAATGAAAACACAGATGTGTTTTCATTGTATGAGGGCTGTATGTATGTATGACTGGATCCACAGCCTACTGAATTCATTAGAATTCTTTCCCACTAAGCCCTCAAAGAAAGTTACAAAAACTGAGCTTGGATAATACAAACAGTAGTTAAGATTCCCAACTTAGCTTGTTGCTGCTGTAGTCATCCCTAGGCAACAACTGTTTCCTGAGCCCAGAAATAATTACGGAAGAGTAGCTAGTTTTTGTGCAAATGAATACATACTTGGCTGTCACGGGAAACCAGAAGTTCCTCAGACTCCCTGTCAGATCAGCTATAGTGTAGTACATGAAACCGATTTATGTAGCTTCAAAAGGGTACTGCCATTAATCAGTCTTTTTCGCTCAGTCCCACCAAAACCACTAAGATAAGGATGGAGAAAACATTTAAACACCACCAAAGCCCGGTACAATTAAGATTACATGGCAATTTTCCATATAGACATAAGCAATACAACCTACAAACAAAGAGAATTCATCAAGCACTCAGTGTGGCAGTGCCCATTTAACTTGGCTTTTTGAAACCATTTTTAACCTGCTTGTCTGACGTTGCTGTCCTTTATTTAATCTTAACATCCGTACACGCATATATTAAGCTTACATGATGAATGTGCTAAACCATGTACATTTAAGCGTTAATCCAGCCTATAATGAAATTTATGGAAAGACCCCCCCCCCGGGGATGATTTTCCCAAGGGGCTCAAGGGACTTGGTATCCATCAGCAGCTGTCATTCCAACTCTTTGTTCTGTTCATCTCAGCAAGGTTTGTATCACATTCTCAAGCAGCCACTCAGAACCATGTTCCCTCGTATAACTGGAATTTACCTATCCAGTCTTCCACCAGGGAACATGTGGCTACAGAGACACCATATGAGTAAAGCACAAAGGCATCACGCTAAATGCAAGAAACATTAGCATTTCAGCTTGCTAAAGGGTTGAGTAGCCTCTGGCTTGCCAGAATGCTCATGTCCTCCTCCTTCTCTTTCCACAGAATTTAGTGTGTTAAACGCTGACAAAGATAACAAATTGGGATCATGTGCACATGATCCTGGTGCGTGCTTTCAGAAGTAGCATAAACTTCAAGACTAGAAAACACTAGCTACAGTAGACTTAAACTGTAATGGCATATATGAAAACTGTGAGCAGAGAAAACGTCCAGGCCCTCCTAACAGTAAGCAAACTCTGCTGTTTTTATGTACAAAAATAAGTCATTTCACCTTCTTTAAACCTTTTAATGATGAATTCAAGTTGGTCAAGGGGGCTGCGAAAAGTCCCTATATGGTCCAGTACCTCCTCTGTGATGGAGTTGAGAATCTGAAACAGAAAATAGCAGTCACCACCGCCCCTTCTGAAGGGCTCTGGCACTGAAGAGCCTAGTGCAGAATATCTGAAAGTTAGCCCTTTACTGTCATGATAGAGATACTCTGATTATTACCATAAAATTCCCCAGTCAATGTAAGCCAAAAATTGCTACTCTTTTTCAAAACAGTGATATAAAATAACATTTCAGACAGATGAATATATTACTGATGAGAATCACAGCTATTCCTTCAAAAACGCATAGGCTCATTTCTTTAAAAAAATATATAGGAACTGCTCTTCATTCAAGAGTCTATTGCTATAAAATGAAAGCAGCTCTCCTTAATGTTTTACATTGAAAGATTTTAGAGGTATCTGCAACACAGGATGATTAAGTAAACATATGAGCTTTTTCTCACACTTACAGATCTCACAGTGATGCTAGGGAAGTATCCATTAACTACAAGGTGAACAGAATCCTGGAGCATAGAGATGCGAAACTTCTCTAACAAATCATGCTTTGAGCCCAGTCCATAAAGCACGATGCTGAAACCCAAGCTGCAGGGAAGTGAGCAAATACACAGAATCAAAAGAAAAGTAAAAGTCCATTTTTAGGTTTATACATTCACATTTTCATTAAGCAAAATGATTAATTGCAATCTTGCCTCTAAAATTCTCACATTTTTAAGGAATTCGTCAACTCCAGGCTTACCTTCTGCTCACAGCTGACACATAGGGTTATCTGCAACATATCCAGATTGTGGCATGTGCATCCTAGTTAAAGGGGTGTTTTAGCTGACTAGAGAACCACAAATTTAGCAAAACATCTATGGAAGAAAATGGTACTGTCCAAGAGTATGAGACTAGACCTGCATCTTCAAACTAATGAAGACTAACAAACATTCACATTTACTCCCTCACCCTCTGATTATATTAAATGTTTACTAGGGGTCACAGTCACTACAAGGAAAAAAAAAAAAAGAAGCCTGCAAGGTGATTTTCTATTATTATCCACAGGCACAATTTTACTGCAAAATCCGTTTATTCTCATATCCCTTCCCTATCCTGATTGCTTCATAGAAAAAGCATAAAAAGAACATGGTAAAAATTCACAAATCTTTACTTTGTTTTGAGGAGCAGGAAAAACATCATATTCACCAGAACTAAGTGTCAGCTTGCTCAAAAAGCACTGGACAAAGGTAAGGTGTTGAACAACTGTCACTGACTTCACTATTGTGTATGATTTGTTCCTTTCACACTGCCACATACAACTCTAAGCATTTCTCCAGGTCCCTGAGTCACAGAGAACTCCTCCTCCAGCAAGTCTCCAACTTTCAAGGCTTTTCATATGCTCTGTCACTCCCCATGGAACACAAATTCACTTATAATCCACTCCCTTGCAAAGGGCTTTCTCCTCATGAGCATCTGCTCCTGCCTCAGCACTTAATTTCAGAGTTGGGGGCTTGTCTTCTCTAAGGCACTTTAGAGTCTCACAGTTCTCTGTACTTCCCCATTTAATTTATTGCTTATTCTTTTCTCCTTTCCTCCAAGATACATGCAAACCCAGATAAAATTAACGCTAACATTTTCAACAGCATTAAGGTTTCTTCTTACCTAGACCATTAGGTACTATAGAAATTCTGAGTTTACTGCTACACCACTGAGGATAGCCACATACTGAAGAAACTGACAGTGGGCTACTCAGTACCAACTATACCGTTGAAAGCATACCCAGCTGTTCAGAAATGCCACATTTCTCATCATTCGTGTTCCCTATTTGTAAATGCCCTCTATCTTGGTTTACAGAGGAACAAACTAGTGAGGCAGAATGTAATCTCATTTAATCAAAATGATGAAATCTGCATCAGAAGAAGCATGGCCAGCAGGTTGAGGGAGGTGATTCTCCTCCTCTACTCTACTCTCATGAGACTGAACCTGGAGTGCTGTGTTCAGCTCTGGGGCCTCCAGAAAAGAAAGACATGGACCTGTTGCAGTGAGTCCAGAGGAGGGCCATGAAGATGATCAAAGGGCTGGAGCACCTCTCCTATCCATGAAGACAGAGAGAGCATAGAGAAAAGAAGGCACTGGGGACACCTTATAGTGGCCTTCCAGTACTTAAAGGGGACCTACAAGAAAGATGGAGAAGAGACTCTTCATCAGGGAGTACAGCAATAGTACAAGGGGTAATGGTTTTAAACTAAAAGAGGGTACATTTAAATTAGACATTAGGAAGAAATACTTTACTATGAGGGTGGGGAGGCACTGAAACAGAGAAGCTGTGGATGTCCCATCCCTGAAAGTGTGCAAGGCCAGGTTGGATGGGGCTTTGATTAAGTGGGTCTAGCGGAAGGTGTCCCTGCCCATGGCAAGGGGGTTAGAACCGGACGATCTTTAAGGTCCCTTCCAACTCCAACCATTCTGTGATTCGCTTCAGTTCAAAAAGTTAGTCAGATACGATTTGGTCTACAGAAAATTTTGTGCAAAATAATGACACCTAATTTTAAATTCGAGCAATCAAAAAAAAATCCTTATCTCATCCCCAGGATGTTGTTGATATGAGGCTAAGTTTATGGCAATGCCTGTTTGCTAGGTGTCTTCAGCAGTTCTCATTGGTACTTACTGTAATTGCAGTATCCACTTGGAAAACAGGGACTCATATTGCTGGTTTAGCTCTTCAATTTCAGCCGCATAGGCAAGGGGAGACTTTTCCAGAAGGTCATGCAGTGTTTGCTGTGTTGAGAAAGAGGTAAGATGACAGTAATTCAAAGCTGAGAAAAATAGGACATATGCGTGGAGTCCTTACAAATGCCCCTCTAGTATGTTTTCTAGCTAGAGGTTAGAATGGTTTTCACCAACGGTGCACCCAACTCATGTTTTTCCATGTACACCCCCCTTTGAGGACTCTAAAAACAGCTTTGCTACTGGAGAAACAAAGCAGAGAGTAAATGACCTTAGTATGGGAAATGTCAGCCTGACAAGAACTAGAACTGATGTCTATGCAACTACTGCATCATGGTTATCTCATCCTTCTGAGTATGGGAACACCACTGTGGAAATAATGGACATGCTTAGAACTTAAAACAGCATCAAGCACAGTACTAGGAAGATACCATCACCATAACTAAGTTCACAGGAGCAAGGACCCCAATTAACATGTTAGCAATGGTTCATGTTTGTGTTTGTAACAGAATGCTCATAAACATAATCATAGAAAAGCAAAATACAAATCATATACTGCAGAGAAGTAAAATCATAACTGTAGACAAAGTGCTATTTCAAAATATCAAGAATCAAAGGATTAATTAAGCTTCAAAGATGTGCTGGGATGTTGGTGTTTAAACAGCACAGTAGCATGACAAGTGACATCAGATCTACATTGGCCTCCCTCTCTATTCAATTTTAACAGCTTTGCTTTTACTCCCCTGCAGTAGAAGACAGCTTACTCTGGAAAGAGCACAAAAGGCAGCTGCAGTATACCAGACAAACATAAAGCATTGAGAGACAGAACTGCTAAACCTTCACTTTCTTTGGCGCCAGCAGTAGATTTAATACTGAAAGCCTTGATTTTGGTCTGGAGCTATTATGAAAGAACTTGTTAAAAACCCAGATGTCTCTCTGGGTAGCAATTCTAGACAACACTAGGCATCAGGCAATTTGCATATATGCCATCTTTTAAAACCCAGTTGGGTGCACAGACACAAGAGCAATTTGCATGTTATACATGCTTCCCTGGTTCCTGTCTGTGCATACCTGTCTCTCTAAGATACAATTGCTTACTTAAAACTGGCTGTAGAAGTGGCATATTGAAAAAAGTGTAGTAATCCAGTCACCACAATTAGACAGATTCTGTCTTCTAGGAACTGGAAGGGAACAAAGTGCATTTCACAAACTAGGTGACAACATTTAAAGCTGTCCCAATCCTGTACAGGGTTCAACCCAGTAATGCACAGATGAAAAGGGCTCTCTCCATCTCTTCTACACATTATCAAGACCATTTATAATTCCCCATAGCATTTCATTGACAAAACATTGGTTTGATTATAATTTTTAGTGTAGGTCCCTACAATTCTGCTTTTCCCTCTTCTCCTCCAAAATCAAATTTTAACCTGTTCTCATGACTGCAGCTTTCAACCTTCTCCCTGCATTTTCCCTACTGGCTCAGGTCCCAACAACTGCCCACTGTCACTGTCCCTGCTCAGAGCAGGAAGGCATAAGGGAGACACAAAGCTTGAAACTGCATAAATCAGCATTACCACCAAGAATATCATCAGCAGAGATAAAGTAAAAATAGCAACATCAGGCAATTTTGATGGGAGAGATCTTTACCAAATAAATCAAAAGCTCTGTGAGTTGTGCAATTCACTCTGAAGTGTACCTGACTCAATCTTCTCTTCCGTAACTTCTGCAGCGTTCGATCCGAAGTGAGCACTTTGGAACTACTGTGAGCTTCAAAGTATTCCTCCACCAGGTTGCTCTAAAAATGGACAGAAAGAATCAGCCACACCTCTGCTAACAGGTTACCCCTCTCCCTTTGTACCCACAAACATGTCTGAACATGGTCAGTATGAGCCACAGAGCAAAGATGAACAGAAATCCAGAAGATGTTTGTGAACATGGTTTCTACAGCAGCATTATGCTAAAGCTAAACATTCAGATGGTTCTTTACCAGAGATAAAGAGAGAGAATATATTCAGAGGGAGCAGAACACAGCAATAATACAGGGGGGATCCTTGGTGCTGGAGGGAAATAAGATGACAAAGCTGAACACCAAGCCAGAAAGTAAAGTGTGATTCTTTTTGTGTTACAGGAGTCAATTTCTTCATCATTTCTTAGGTCTCCTGTTTCACAGGCATCTTAGAACATCTCATTCTGTAGCTGCTGAGAATACAGACTGGATTAGCACATAGGCTCACATGATGCTCATCTAACAGAGATTGCTCAGAAATACAGCAAAGGACAACCCAGCTGGTTTAATTTGAAATGAATCTAGCAGTTCTTCCCTAGGTGCGGTCTCTGACAGCTTACTGTTAATAAACATCCCTTCACTCTTGCTGGCTCAGGGGTACATTTTCTGCACACTCACTATCTTGTCCTTTTTTTTGGTTACTTTTCTTCTGGAAGGAGGTGTAGATGCAACTTTAGCTTTTGCTGGTGTGTTTTGACTTGATAAAAGAGTGCTGACTTCTTTCTGGGTTTCTTCATCTTCTTCCTCCTCTGAGCAGGAAGCAGAATATTCGCTTTCACTTTCTAAGTAAGCATCTGGAGCTGAAGGATAAATTTAAGGTTAAAAGTTACCAATGATTTCTTACACAGAATGCATTTTGCACCATCTATCTCTCACATACATTCTCTAGGTGTTTTTCAAGCATATGATTCCTAAATGTATTTCATAGAAAAGTAACATCAATGCTTACAAAGACTACAAACACACACAGCCATTTCATTCCATTTTCAATGCAGAAATTGTTTAGTAAAGCCCTGCACAGAAATATAATTCTACCCTAAAAACTGACTGAAAGTAGATAATGTATTTCCCTATTTTTCTTAGCACCTCTATTTCAGTTTTCCCAAATGCCAGTCATTCAAGCTGGGTATCTTCTGGTTCACACCCTGTAAGAAAGGTTTTGTAAAACACCTATCTCAACAATATTGGTTGAAGAACACAGACAGAATCTGTCTCAGTTGTGGTCTTTCAACACAAGAAGAAAATGAATGTGAAATGTCACACACTGAGCTCTCCTCTGCACTCATTCTGAGCACATATAGTCAGCCAGCCATTACAAATAATTTGCCACAAATGTTCCAGCCATCAACAAAAAGTTTTTATGACTTGGTTCAAGCAATTATACCAAACTGAAGTGTCAGCACAGGTAAGATTACTCAAAGTTTTTCCTCTTCTGATCATGTCTCTGAAGCTCAGCAACTAGGTGCTTCTAAATCCTCCACCCCATTCCTACGTAGCAAACTTCTGTATGGAAAGATCTGCACAGGCTTCCCTGGGGACGTTTCTATACACTATACAGGATGAATCAGGCTGTTTCAGTCAGTCCACTGCTACAGGCAGAAGACCATAAGCAGGTGAAGCACTCTCCTCTGAACACAGTGCTTTGCTGACTATAGGAGCTGTCTGCAGATGTTTATCTTTACCTGCTAGCCTTTTGCGAAGTCTGTAAGGTGTGGTAGACACAAAATCATTCTTTTTACTCTGTAACAACAACAAAAAAGGGCATTAGAAGAAGTCACATATACCTCCCCAAAAGAGCCCTTTGCTAAGCAAAGCATAGAATCAACTTTCATTTCCAAGCTATTACAGCCCACAAGAAACTGGGAGAGCAGAGGCAGTAAGTCTGTACAGTTCTTATCTTGCCATTCACAGTTAGAGAGAGGTAGGATCAGGATGCAAAAAGGGCTTAATTCTTTGAATTAACGTCCTGAGGTGGAGTGTAGAAAACTGAAATCTCCAACCAAGATGCTAACTTTGGCCCCTTCAGAAGAGTCAGACTGAAGAAAGGATGAATTGGAAATGCTTCTGCTCACCTGAGCAGCAGCTCATCTTCCACATCACAATGTCTATTGCAGGGTCATTTTGAAGCCCACCATAAAAACTCCCACTCAGAATATTAAACCCAAAAGGAATACAGAAAATGGAATCTGAGCTGCCCAAGGTCACCAAGTTGCAGTGGCATGTCTTCCTTAAACATGTACAAACCACACACACACCTGACAAAGACACCAGATCAAATTTGCAATAATCCAGTCAAAGTGGATGTGGTATCATCAAGGAGTAAATATGGCATCCCAAAACAACATCTCTTATGGGCATCTCCCACCTGGGAACCTTACAAAGGAAAAGCTCTGCACACATTTCTGGAACAACACTATGATGTTTTAGAAAGCCAGCTGTTTCACAGCACTCTCTCTATAACCACAGCTGACAGGTGTAGACTGTATATGTCTGTAGCATCACAAAAGGAGACATCAACTGTCAAGATATCTCCCCTGATATCACAATTTGTGTGTTAGTTTCTTTTTAAAATAAACCAATGATAATTTAAGAAACTGAACAGCATCACAGTTCTTGAATTCTTGTTCTAACAGCACTGCTATCCTTATGATTACAGTTGTTCCTTCCTTTAATGAGAAATGGAAAGCCATGACTTTAACTGCATATTTAGAGACTGTTTAACATCCTCATTTGTGTAATGCACAGAAATAGTCTCCACCCATACTAATGAAGTTGTTAAACCTAGTGATCTGCACACTGACTCTAAATCCCATAGTCTTGATTAATGGTAGCTCTGGTTCTCACTTGAGCTACCCCTGCCCACGTGCATTAGCAGAGACAGACACACCTATAGTAATGTGGGTGAGGTTTTTCAAGGTCCATACTTTCCAGAACAGTAGTAACTGGTTCAAGTACTAAAAGTGCTAACAAGTTCAAGTACTAACAAGTTCAAGTACTAAAGTGAATTAAAAAATATAAATAATCACTCACCTTCTGCTGAACTTTGTTTGAACCTGAATGTTCTGCAAGACAAGAAAAGAAACAGCATAACAGAATACTGCATATTTTCAACAGCAGCACAAGATGCTCTATTAGAAAAATAGGCATCCACTATTCAAAGGTACGTTGCATCAGAGTATCAGCTCCCTGAGTGGTATGGGGGCAGCTCTTAGTTCCCCACAGGTAAGTGATTAAATATCAAAGTTAGTCAATATTATTTTCACAGAAGGCAGCTTTTAATTCTGGTCACAGCTCTGGGAGGCCCTCAGCAGGAGCAAGTTGATAAAAAGGAGCTAAATGTTCCCACCCAAGCACATCAGACTCCATTTTTGAGTACAAAGTAACGTACTCTTGCCAATCTTGATCCACACTGCCTTCTTGCACCTTTATTTCTCCCTACAGCATTAGGTGCTTGAAAACTAAATCATAAATCGCAAAGTTACATGCAATCCTGCCCACAACCCATTTGGCACTCAACATACCAGCTCAGCTCAAAACTCAAGTGCAAGCATCTGTGTTGAACACAGAGGAAATAGTTAAGAGTGACAGCAACAGATGAGAGAGAAGTTATTGTTTCATCTATACCAGCAGGACAGAACATAAGCTGCAACAGCCAGGTGAACAAGATGCCATGCAAATTCAGCCTACAAATTTGAACTGACCAGAATTCTCAAGCATGACAGAATCTGGGGCTCAAGCATCTGCTTTACCACACAAAGATGAACATAACACCTATTCACTCAGCTTCAGTTTCCCAAAACATCACAGAACTTACTGCTGCTTTGAGGTGTTTCGGTTGTCTTCTCAGGGCACTCAGAGTGATCAGATGCAACACTCCGTCCTGGTGTCTGGGCTAATTCAGAGGCTGTAGGGCATGGAGGGGAAAGAAGTTTCACATGTATGTCAGGTACAAAACTTCTTCTTAGCCCACAGTTAGCCTAGCAAACACAGACACTTTATGTAGGAGAAATCCCCTTCCACATAAAGCTAATACTATTTTTTTTTTTTTAAAAAAAAACAAACTCTTTGCTACACATCGAGTTATTCTCATACATCCTTCTAAGATACACACATAAAATGTCTACCATCCTTTGGCACATACATACAAATACTTCTCCCAACATTAAGAAACTTCTACTTTCTCTTATGTATTTATTTATTATATGTATCTCTTATCCCCACCATGCCTTTGCTTTGCCCTAGTGCTAAGCTTTTGTTTCTCAGGAAGACTGATTCAGAGTCAGATAAAAGCCACAGTAATAGTGCAAATATATATTTTGAGTGAACAGAAGAGTCATATATGTTCACAGGGGTACTCAAAAAGACCACCAGCCAGGACAAGAAGGAAAGAGGAAAACGTACCCAGCTCTGCCATTTTGTTGGAGTGTTTGGGAGTTTGGAATGTGTAAACTTCACCACCACCTACACCTGAGCCATTTTCCATCGAATCTGAAAACAGAAATATTACTTGTAACCATTTTAAAAGCACTGGTACATTTCCAATCCAAGAAAGATGGAATACAATACCATGGGGGCTCAAAGACCTCTTTACACTGCAGGTGTTATAAGCACCATTTAAAAAAATCCTAGAAATCATTATCTTCTCCTCTACTTGTTACCACAAGCATATCTAGAACTAAGAGCCTTCAAGAACAATTTCATAAGCATTGTACAGGTTTTTAACACTAAAAGAATCTCCTGAAGTAACAGCTGTGTTAGGTTTTCCCAGCCAATACCTTGAGCACATATGCCTAGAGCAGCAACATAGTCCTTCTCTTCCAGGAACTCTTGAGCTTCATCATCTGAGCAAGTATCGAGCTTCTTCACAAATCTCTTCACATTGAGTGTCAGTGGAGTTTTGTCTTTTCGTACTTTAATACCTAGAATTGTTATAAAAGGTTTTACTTTCTATGATTTCAATTGCAGTAGCATGCAGCTACCCCCTTAACAGACCAAGACACTGTTGTGCAAAGCACATATAAATACAAAGAAGAAAAGATTTCCTGTTAAAAGAAGAGATGGTCTGTGCCATGGAGGTCAGCTGACCCTAAAGCAATTAGGGTTACCTTTACCACAGAAGCTAGACATTGAAGTCAATTGTGAGGACGTGATCCCCATTTCAACACACACCTGCTTCCACAGATTGGGAGAAATGGCAGGGACACACACAGACGTAGTTCCAAATGCCACATGAAGAAGGTGACATTTAGGTGACTCTCTTCCCTAGGAAAATGGAGCAAGTCTAAAAGACCAAGCCTGTAGACTGCCAGAATGCTCACAGAGGAATTTAGGCTGAGACACCTCTGGACACTGTCTGTCTGTCTGTCCACCTTGCTCAAAACACGAGCAACGGCAACCTTGGCTCAGGGTGCTCCGCGCCTTGTGCAAGCAAGTTTCGAGCATTTTGCAGACTAAGCCTCCAGCCTTTACAAGCGGTCAGAACTGCAGCCACAGCCTCCCGCGGCGGCCTCCTCACCCCCCGTTCTGAGGTGGCTCTCGGGGCGCGCTGAAGCTCGGTGGGGCGGGAAGCGAGCCAGGCGACGCGCGCCGCTCCCGCAGGCCGTTACACACACGTCTCTGCGGAGGCACCAGGGCTCCCCTCCAGCCGCAGCTAACGGCACCCGCCCCCTCCACGTGCCGGGGCAGGCGCAACCGGCGGAAGAGACAGAGGGAGAAGGCGGCGGCGGCCCCTGTGCTGCCAGCAGCCGCCCCAGGCTGCTCGCTCCCCCCCTCCCCCCCCGCCATCAGCGCCCGCGGAGCGGCGGGCCGCCGTACCTGCGTCGTCGGCGATATGCTTCAGGACCGCCTCGTCGGGCACGAACTTGACTTCCAGGGCGGCGCCGCCCTTGCGCTCCGCCTGGCTCATGGCGGGTGCCCCCACGAGGGCCGGGCCCCTGCCCCCCGCGGCCCTGGCGGCTGCCCACCGGCTGTCCACCGCCCCTGAGGCGGCTGAAGGGAGGCGGAAGCGCGCCGCGCGGGCCCTAACCCGCCGCCCTTCCTGAGGGCCGCCCCACCGGGGAAGGCCGTCGCGCGGTGCTGACTGACGCGTGTCTCTGCCAACCCGCGCCCCTCTTCTTCCCAGGCCCGCCTGCCACCGGCGGGAGAGAGCGGGTGGGACTTCCGCTGCCAGCCACGTGCGCGAGCGCCCGAAGTTGCCGTGGCGACGCGAAGCCGCCGCCGGCCCCACGGCCTTGGCGGCTCCCCACCGCCCCCCTCCTCAGCTGACGTGCCCAATGCACATCCAAGTTACAAATACATACATACATAAAAGTCAACTGGCACCCTACACAGCTCTGTTCAGAAACAGCACGATATTTATTTATCATCTTTATATATTTATAATATATATATTTTTTTCTGCATTGCAGATTGTGTCGAGTTTTATACATCTCTATTTACAATGATTTAAAATAATTATATTTCATCTCTGGCAGGTATTTACAAAGTCAATAGTAACTACATTTCACATTTCAACAACAGTCAACAGCATTAACCAGTTCAGTAAGACGGGTAAGATAATGGCTTACATGCACCAATAACATGATCTTTGATACGTGCCATCTTCAGGTCTAAGAATGAAGATTTTCCCTGGTCCCATGTTAAATGACATCATACCATACAGCAGAGGTCGTGGTTACTAAAAACCCGTTTGGTTTAGTCCCTCACCAGTACCGCATCCTGAACACCTGGGGTTCATGCCAACACGCTGGGCTACCCTGGTGAAGAGGGGCTCACGCTACTAATCCATGCCCTTTTGTCTAGCCTATTTGTCCACAAGAAGTGCGCTACTTGCTGCTTATGCTCCTTCTATGACAGAGATAAGATTACATAAAGTAGTAAAAATCCTCAGAAACCTTAGTTCAGAGAAACAAACCTGGTATGACAGAAAAAGTAAGAAAATAATCTTTTAACCCTTGCAGAATAACTAACTTCTTGCTAGTAAAATTGACAGCATATCCTGTATTCTTACAAGGGCAATACAGAGCAAAAAAGATTCATTGTAAAATAGAATAATTACAAATTTAAAAAATGCAGCATGGGGTACCTCAATTTAGTTTTATAGCAAATAAAAGCCACTCTAGTAAATCTAAAATGTATTAAGAGTATCTGATTTAATTATTAAAAATCTTTATTAGCTTTTTCCTGGAATCACTGATATGGGAAAAAAAAGTTTGATGACTCAATTCTATTTAATCATATGGTATTTCTTCATAAATAACCAGCTAGTAACATCCATCCCAAAAGTATGCACCTTCTGCAAGTAAACAGTAAAAAGTCTTGTTTCAAAGTAATAATTGAACACTTGCACACAAAAAACACAGATGCACCCCAGTACTAGAAATCTATTAATACTTCGAGAAGCAGTTTATCTTGAGTGATTGCTAACTCACATCTACTGTATACTTCATAAAGTTTCTAATACTTGATTTTTTCATAAGCTAACAGCATGAAAGTTCTAGCACAATAGGAACCACTTAAACAGAAAGAAATGTCAACAGCCAGTATTTCTGTCATTCCTAAGTCCTACTTATTTTTAGATCATTTTTTCTTTGAAAAGGTTGCTTCAAATCATGCTAATTTGTTTTGAGATCAGTTCTGGGAAGGATAAGGATTCAAACACACAGGACAGGATCCACTACCTAAAAGAAAGATTAATTCCATAACAAAGCACCACATGGTCACTTTACTAGAAAGTAATCACAAACAAATCAGAAATCTTCCCTAATCAATTTTCCAAAAATCAAAAACCTCTGTGAAATCTATACCACATTTTAATGGATAATTAATCATCTTTTCAAGAGTCAAAATTTGAAGTAATTTAAAGACTATCAAAATGCAAAGACACTCTGCTCTAAATTGCTTACATGTTACTGACTATAAAAACATTGGGAGCTGACAAACAAGTAATTATTTAATACAACTTGATTTAATCACTTAGCCCATCATGCACAAGCTAAAGTGTAAGCCAAGGTTTTACTGTACAGACAAAAAGTTTTTACTGTACATATGTTGTCACTAGCAGCTCCTCACAGGAATAGCTTAGTAATCCTTTATGATGGAACAGATAATTTATGGACCCGTTTTTGAATTAATTTGGTCCCTCAAATGTTATGTTTTGTAAAATCTGATGACCACAGTAAAACAAAAACAAAAACAAAACAAAAAAAAAACCATGTTTTTGTACCCTAAAGAAAATAAATGAAATAAGAAAAGCAGAAATTATTGTAATTTTTTACATTAAATCTCTAATAAAGTCATATAACGTGGGACAGATTTTTACTAAATCCATTCCTGGCAGCTATGAGGTACCTTAGACTTCTATAGCTTGCTTCTGAACTTCTAATGTATTAGCTGACAGCAGGCCTTGACACTTGCCAAACTTATGAGAAAAGTTTACCTGAAATGACTACCTGCTATGTTTTGAAAGCTTGTTCCAAGACTTATTTTATTATTATTTTTTTAATAACTAAAACTTATTTACTGCTTTCTTTCATAAACTATTAATGAACCAAGTTGCTCACAGCTCTCCACTCTTTTACATCACTGTGTAAGAGGCAGGTGAGTATTTTAGCTCTTCAGCTGGTCATGACATGCAAATCTGACAGACTGATGTATGCATTCACTAACACAACACTCATGCTATCTGTTCCTCTAAATCATCTACAAAAAAAAGCTTTCCACAGTTAAGTTTACTCAAGTGACAATGGGACAACAAATTAATATTAGTTCAAAAAGCTAAGAAAAATTTCTCTTGATTTAATAAGAAAAAGAGAAATTAAGGCCTACATACTGGAAATAAATAGCATTTAAAATACTGGAAAAAAATATAAAATGTTGAACATTTTGATATCAAACAAGAATGAAATGCAAGTACATTCAGATGTATGAATGTACTGCTTATGATGCTTGGAAAGGAATAAACATTTGTAACTTCATCATCCTAAACAAGCCATTAAAAAAACCACAAACGTTTACCATTCCAACACTAACTATTCCAATGATGTAAATGGATGTTACAATGAGATGTAGCTAATGGTTTTAAGTGCTACATTAAGCATGCCAAGGTAACAATATCTTTGGCAATGACAGAATTGCAGAATTTAAGGATGAGACTATCAGATTTACAAACATTAGAAACATCTTTTTGGTTCACTATGCAGCACATCCATTCAATTCAAGCATGTTCAATTATGGTTTTCCACACCTCCTCCAGGATTATGAGTATAGTATCAAGTTTGTAGTGCTTGATTTTTAGAATTTTATTCAAAAAGTTATACTTGGTTCCTACTTGCTCTTCAAGTTAATTTAAATTTGTAAGCCAAGCCAAACAGAATTTTCTTTTTTGTGAGCAAAATCAAAATATCTGAACACTTAAAAGAGACAGTTATTGGTTCATGATAAAATTTTAAACTCTTAGGTTAAAATACAGCTATGGCATAAAATAATCTACTCCAAAACTATTTTTTCAAAATACAATTCTCTGAACATGTTATACATTAAATGTTGAGGAAAAACTCCTTGGAGCTATAATTTTCCAGGAACACTAATAATGTTCATTAAAGAAACAAAACAAACCACATACTATCTGGAGACAGAAAGGGGCAAGAGTTGGGGCCACCTTACTACTGAGCAGCTTTACCACCAGTAAGGTGCAGGTTTCCCCCTTAATCTTGAAAAATATGTTCATATTTACATACAGTATAGACACAGTTGAGGCAATTGATTGTCAACACGTGACAAATGTATGTACCTACCCACACACAAGTAAACCTCACATGGTGAGAAAAAACCCTGTCCCTGTAAACTCCAGTATTCATAAGTAGTGCAAATAAATACGTGTCAGAAAACATTTTTTTCCTCACTCTTGCTGTCAAAACAGATGAATTTAATTATGTTAAAGCTAGCAGGACTATGCTGGAAATTTTACATTTAAGTTATTGAGATCAACACGCTTGCAAACTACAAGTACTACATCTAATGCTTACTGGCTGCAACAATGTTCAGCATTACAGAATGAAGCAGGCTGTTAAAATTTTTCTCAAATTCACATCAGAAAGGGTGTTCAAAGAAATTTGCACTTAAAACAGACAGTGACATAAAAAAGTCTCCAAATCAAAAGAATAATAAAGCCATTTAAAACTTCATCTTGCAACATTCATTGCTATAGGCATTTTTACCTCACCATTTTGCTGCCTGCAAGTTGAAAACAAAAAGAAGCTCAACATTCAACCAAAATCAGTTCAAAACAGACCCCTGAAAAGGCTAATCAATGGGGTTGAGTCAGCAACCCCAGCATTTTATATTTTCTTATTAAGCACAAGAAAAATGAGTGGCAAAATGGCAGCATCATAGGGTAAAAACTTTATCAAGGGATAATTAATTTATCCCTACTTATATGCATATATACATCTATGTATAACCCTCAGACTTCCTCACCTAAGAATTAAAAGTATGTGCACACGTGCACATGCACAGGGGAAAAAAAGAAGTAGTGTTCTGCTTTTTGACCTTCTTGTATAATGCTGCAGCTGCGCTGAAATGGTGAAGAAATCTAAATCTAGTGTCTCACGTTGAGTACCAAATGTTCTAAAACAAGACAGCCGAGTGAATTCAGGATAGTCTAGATATTTGTCACAGGTATTAGAACATTTGAGCATGTTTTGTACTTTGTTTAGTATTTAACACATTATCATAAAGAACACATTATTCTCTCAGCCCACATCCTAGACATTTCTAATTTTATTACTGCCAGAATACTTTCAAGTGTACTTGGCACCACTGTATAGTTTCATTACAATCTTGACACACCTTGGCATAGTTTGAGACATGTAGGAACATTAAAGATAAACATCATAAACAGCACTAGCAAAGCCTGTTATTTCAGCCATTTTGTAGATGTAAGTGATGACTCATTTTGTAAGACATATGTTGATCAGCACATGTCTGAAGAATGACAAAAGCTCCCACAAATGAAACACTGCACTCAAATGGTAATTTTGACAAGCTATAGATGTAGCATGTAGCAAAAACTATATATAGTTTTTAATAGGGATAAATTTGAACTGTTTTTAAAGCTTTGTGCAGGTAGGAATATATATACACAAGAAGAAAACAAAATACAATGCATTTAACTATAACAAAAGGCACATCAAAACAAGAACTGCAAAAATATTTTGAATTATAATTTGACTAAAGATTTAACTACAAATTTATACATGTACATTTGACTTCCCCATCTGGAGTCATTGGGATGTCTCACTTTCCTGAAATAGTTTAATTGTGTGGAACCTCACCCATAAGGGTATAAAAAATTGTTTTGTGAAATCTGACCCAATTTAAGTGTCCTGAAACGTCTGTAGGAATGTTTATAATGGTAAAATCAGAAACTAGAAAACCTTGCTAATGAGCAATCCCATTTTTTAAACGCAGAGGCATAATAAAGTATAGTAATTCTTCAAAAAATAGCTGATAATCCTAACCTTTAATTTCCCAAAGATTTAAGCTATTCATTTGGTCCTTATCAATTTACCATAATGGGTCTTAAATAAAATTCCCTTTATGATGGTCTCTACAACACAAATTTGCACTTTCAGGAAACAAACTACCAAGTGAATTTCTGCACAACCATAACCTGCCAATTGTCTCCACCAGCAAAACTTGATAAAATAAACGCAGAGGCAATTCATATACAGCTTTTGACATTCTTACAGAAAATCCCTCATAATTTTATCTCACCTTTACCTTAGTTCTACCTTTAAAGATTAACTTCAATTTTGAAACAGCAAGGCTTTCTTTCTGATGATTCTATTTACTCTAACTAAATTTCTCCATCAGTCCAGCTGCCATTTAATTCACTTTTTTATGAATGTGAGATCTGAAGACTAGACTGCCAAAGTGACTTGTCAAAGCACAAAAACATGTCAAATACTTAAATGAATTTTAATGTAAATTTGAAAAAAAAAACGTTCAATCTGAAAGAGGCTCAAAAGAAAAAAAGAAAAAAAATACCAGCAATGTTACACCATGTTATTGTCCTGAATTTCTGTCTATCTGTCATTCAAAGATAACCTGCTATTTTTAGCAGCTTGTGTTTATTCTTCACAGTGAAAGTGAAACCAAAGTGCCCACGTGAAGATCGTAACTTTTCTGTGCATTTACAGTTTGTAAACTTCCAGGATACCATACATTACTTAAGAATACAGGATGAACTTTCCCCTTTGCTCTCTAGCTATCCAGAGGGAGAGAGAGAGAGAGAGAGAGAGGATGACAAACATTTTCCTATGTAATCAGAAGTGTGCTTCCAAGCACTGTTCTGTAGCATAAGTACCAGCCAGTGTCCACTGTACACCAGTCATATACATTCAAGGCTTGGCTCAATGGCATGAATTTTGCCTTTTCTAGAGAAGGGGCCTATCCGCTAAGATAACAGTTAAAAAACCTAACAGATTAGATATACCAAGGCAATGAAGTGTGATCCTTCTGGAAAAAAGGACTATCAGTACCCCTTTGTGAAAACAGTGTTTCTAGAAAAGCATTTCACATTAAAGCTTCAGTGTTTCTAGCAAACTATTGTCTCTATCCCTGAGACAGCCCCTTAAGAGGATGGTCTGTCTGGACTGCAAGATTCTTAAAGTGACTCCATGATTGAATTTAGGGACACTGAGAAAGCAGCTGAGAGAGTTGGGGATGTCTAACATCTATGACACCATAGAAAGCAGCCTGAGAAATACTCTTTACCCAAATACACCTTTCATCTCAGTGATCACCACCTCAGAAGAAAAACAACAACAACAAGAACACCAATAACAAAAAATGGAGCAAAGCTAGCCATTAGTTCCTGGGAAAGTAGTGTCTCCCTCCCATTTACAAACCAAATTGCTTTAACAGCATGGTCTCATCTAGATTTTAGTCTATATTCAGAATGACCCTGCGTTCTGGAAGGGAAGACATGTAACATTACATATGGCTACAACGCCATTAGAAGTGCATTGTAACCTACATTATCTACTTACAATCCTCTCTCTGAGGGAAAACAGCTTGTTAATACGCATGTCTCAGTTGCTGAACATCAAAAGCTTCTGGGATGAGAGACTGGGGGCAGGCAAGAAAAATCTACCCTCATTTTAATGAAAAAGTGCTGTAGGCAGCCAGGAGCAGCAACGACGATCCCCTCCCCAGAATTGATTGCACAAACTCAGAGAGGTCCAAAGTCACATCAGAATCTCTGAGGCACTCCTGGTTCTGAGAAAGAAAAGTCATTATCCAGTAAGTCTTTGCAGTACTGTAGATCGAGAAAACAAACCCGTTTCTATTTCTTAGCAGAGCCAAAGCATCATCTCATAGGGATCACATTCACCATTTCTGCCGGTGTCTCCAGTCTCACAGTGTTGAAATGGGACTGATCAGCCTACGATGGATTGCACGTCACCCAAGGAGAAAGGAAGGCATGGAAATAGGCATACAGTACATCATATACTGCTTCACAACCATCTTTACAAGGGGGAGAAATGAAGGTGAGGGAAGAATTATTGCTGTTTCAGTAATACAGTATGATAGCTAGACCAAATCAAACAAGATCACAACAGTCAGTATTTTCACACTGCAGGATGATGGTTCTTGTTTTGCCTACAGATGAACTTGCCTGGGGATTTAGGGGAAAAAGGGAGTCCTAATGAAGGGCGATAAAGTTACACCTGGGATATCAGCTGCATATTGAAACTTGGAGATCGAGACTGCTTGGTTAAGGGAGCTCCTGGGGGCAGAAGATCTTTACCTTCCCCAGCTTGGCCTAGTTGGTCCTCCTGTAGGCTGATAGTTGAAAACCGATTGGTACTGCCAGCGGCTAGATTGGTAACACCTTCTGTATCAACTCCAGCACTGGAGCCTGTTTGACTGCCATTGACGTAGTCAAATGATTTACTGGAGGAAGCACTGGCAGTCCTGATCAGGCTCAAACTGTTGGCTTTTGGCACCACCTGCCCAGCAGGCAGGCTGAGGTGTTTCTTAGTAGGCGTCATCTCAATCATATCTGCACCAAGGTCAATGGATTGGTGTATGTACTGCTTCCGAGCTACTGAATCTCGAGGGCTCTCATTGGATTTTGCTGCAGAAGAGGTTTCTTTATCCTTAACAGAACGTCCACTTGCTGTTTTCCTTAAGCTGCCCTTCTGGGATACAGATGATTGAGGTTTGGTCCCAGCCGGCTGGCTGCTGAGGGAAGCTCCTGATGAAAATCCTTCATCAGCATCATTAAGGTTCACAGATTCTTCTCTTCCATTTACACCTTCAGCATCTATTAATAAAAAGGGAACAACAAAAACAGAACAAACCAATCAGAACACATAGTAAGCATTAAGGTTACATGAATGCAGAGATGCACACAATGTCAAAACAAATGTCATTTGCTGATCCACCTGGTTTCCACTTGCTTAAAAATTCCTGATTCTCGGTAAATAATCTTCCTGTCATATAGCAGAATAAGCAAATCTGATGATAAAATAAGTACTTCTTGAGCTTCATTTGCCTTTCCTCTACATCATTTTCATCAGTCAAGAATATCTCCAAAAGTATATCTATAAAGACAGAAGAAGAATTAGGCCACATTTGGCTAATTTTAGTTCTGTCTGCAGGTACTGGTGCCAACATGTTTTTTGTTTGTTTTAAAAAAGTTAAATATATATCTATCTATACACACACACACATATAAAAAGCCTTTCAGACTATTTTTATCTTAATTTGAGGCAAGATCTGAGCATGTCCAGGAAATCTTCTGGTTTGTGCTGGGTAGGCTTCAGAATTAGGTTCCTAGGCCTGCAACAATGCTCCAACACAGACAGAAGGCTTCTGTTGTGTGTAGTTGGCACTTGAAACAATGTGACTATACTTTCTATCGGAGAGTAACCTAATTCCTAGTTCTCTCTCCCAGAGCTCAATCCTCTCTGCATTTCCAGCAATCCTATCCAGGTCCTTCCATCGCATATGCTTCAATCTCAGATCAAGATTTTAAAGAGGAAAAAAAATATTGTATTAACAGAAATTTAACCTTTGAAACACTTCAAGTTGTAAAAGAGACTTTGTGCTTTGGAATGGGATTTTAAAGAAAAAAGACTGACAAGCTTCCATCTTAAATCCTTGTTTTCAGTCTGATAATTTGATTAGGGCTGTAAACCAAGACTTTGTTGTGTTTTGTTCTTGCATTTTTTTTTTTTTTAAAATTATTTTTTCAATCTTAATTCCAGTCCTTTTTCTAAACTCCAAATACTCAAAATAGGATGCATTGTTTCAGTAGAAAACTGAGCAGCATTTAAGTTTCAAAACTGAAAATGAAGCTTGGGTTTGATACTTTGTTTCTTGTTTTATGGGGTAGAAGTAGTGGCAAGGATCTCACAGATTCTAACATTTGAGTAGAACCTGGTCCATTCATACCGATTGCTAGCAGAGCGCTACAGAGCGTTTACATTATGGCAAGCAGAACAGACACAAAGCCTTCAGTGTTTCTTCCTCTGTGCAGAAGGAACATGGGCTGATTCAACCTCATGTTTCTCAAGTGTAGATCGAAAAAAAAAAAAAAAAAAAAGGAAGGTTTTATTATTCTTTTGGTTTTAAAAGTATTTTTCTTTTTAGGAAGCTTTGCCTTGGAATTCCCATTATTGTGTATCAATTTACAATGTTTAGCCTTTTCCAAATCAAATCATGCTCAGGCCTCTCTCACACCAATGTAATGTGAGATTATTCTGCAGTTTTATACAGTTCTGCTTGACTCAGCCTTTAAGAAAGCATAAAGGTTCATGTTACTACTGTCTTCCTTCCTCAGCAAAGCCTTTAACCTTAGAAAAAAATAAAGCTTTTTAGACTTTAACAGTCATTATTAAAGTGAAGAACAGTTTACTTGCTTTAACTTCCTGTATCCATATTTAAAATGCATATACTTTTACTCCACTCTGTTTGGTCAAGCTAGATCATCATCTTCTCGTTGAGACATACATGTATTTTCTTACATTAGACAACAAGATATTTTAGTCAAAACCCACCACATCTCCATTCCTCCCAACCTTCCCAGGCATAATCAAAGATGCTAATAAAAGAACAATGTAATTGTTCTAAAAGCAAGAGCACTTTTTCAGTAAACCAACATTTATGTTTCTTCATAATCATGCAAAGCTGGATGAAAGCATGTTTGGTTACAAGCAGCAATAGCAGCAGCTGAAGTCCCCTCTCAATCCCTTTTATTCCAGCAAAAGATGTGTAACTTGCAATATAATCTCTCCAGACAATACTGCTAAGCTTTTCATTATTACAAGAACACTGCTTCTTCAATGCTTCCTCACAGTTCATGTCAAAACATTTCTGAGTAACAAAATGCTAAAACTTATCTTCCTAGTCAGGGACACTGAAGCAAAGGAGTCACACAGAAGAAGTGGCATTTAATCCACAGATTTTAAAAAATAAGACTGAGAGGGGTTGTTGCAAGCTTTTGGATGCTGCAATTATATAAAGGCCCAAGCAGCTCAGCAGTGCTCAAAAATGAAGAAGATAGAGAAGACAACATGCAAGAGAAATTTCTGTCTAGTCAAATCCATGTAGCTACAGAAGTTCTAAGTACGACTGAAATAATTCAGCAAACACGCTCTTTTCGCAATACATGTTATTTTTCCGCTAAAAGCTATCCTCAGAAACAAAAATATTTCAATCTTTGCATATTCTGTTTGGGAGAAAAACAGGATTAAGTCATAGAGGTTTATTTGTTTGTCTCCAATAGACCAATAAGATGATTTAACAAAAAGAACCTAAAAGCCTACTCCTCCCAAGTACTCTCTACTGCAAGTCCAGAAGAGAAAGAGACAGTGCAACCTAACAGGAATCCCATTGATTGCACTACAGCACGTCTTTTGGATTCTCACTCTTTTTTTTACCAGAATAAATCTCTCTCCAAAGAATACATAATTAATGCCCGTACATAATGAACCCTGTACAACATTCTTCACTGTCTCAAAATAGTGCACAGTGGTAGCTGCCACCACCCAAAAGCAGAATACCTTGGTAAGGTATTACTGAGTCATTCTTGAAATCTTCTGCCTTTTTGTATTTATTGGGTCAAAACACTGATCTGAAAAGGATTTTATTACAGTTTTTAAAGTAACCTTTATTCTATTTATCCTTTCCATATCTGAAGTTTGAAGAGTCAATGAGAATGATCAGCATTCTCATTATATTGTTTGATATCAAAATTATATTTACAAGAGGAAAATTTCTAACCAAAACTTGGTGAAGTAAGCATCAATAAAACAACAGACCACTCTATTTACACACAATTCTATACTGATAATCAATCCAAACCCCATTCCTGGGCCTTCTCCCACATGCTGTCAACTGGCATAATTCAATTGCCCAAGCACATAGTTATATTATATACTGCCAACATTTAAAGAAGTAAAGTATATTCAACCAATTTCAACAGAAATAAAGTATGTGGAGTTATGACTTCTCCAGTAGCATCTCAATTGATATGGGTGTTGAAACAAATTAAGACTAGAAGGCCACATCAACTTATTTCCTATTTCCTGTCTCTCCCAGAAGGTTCTCTGCAGCTGAGGACTTCTCCATATCCTTCAGGTCATGCACATGCAAACTTCAGTAAAATGAAGTAAGACCAACTGAACCAGTGAAGTTAGAAGATTACTTATTTACTGAGCATGCTCAAACTCACTATGCACCAAGGAACAGATTATAAATCCATGCTAAACTTCTTTATTCAACTATCTTCTACTAAAGCATGATGTCTTAATTATTGTTTGATAGCGCCTCTGATTAAGGGAAGAGATTCTCTGAAAACATTACATTGTTCTCCTGGAGAACTTGGAGATTTAAATTTGAAGCCTATTTAGCTCCTATCCAAATCCACAAATAAATCTTGTTTATGATCAACTGATAGGCCTATAATTGTTGGAAATACCAAAACTGTTTGATAAACTGTTCAGATGGAAAAGGAGACTTAAAATAGGAAAATCCTTGAAATTACATTAAGTTAAATTTATAAAAAATTAATTCTCATCTCTGAAGAGAAATCATTATCCAAATTCAGTGCTCAAATGCATGTTTTTGTGGAATAAGGATGAGAACGTTAATAGATGAACTTAAGCAAAATGAGTATCTGCCAGCTACTCTATCTGCTATTGCTGGTTGCAGAGCAGGCATATGGAGCTCTACAGCATTTGTGTGGACAGCAAAACTGAGCAAAAAAACAAGCACTGTTTCTTAAGTGTTCAGAAACATGACAACCTGATTTATTCTTGAAAACAAATGATTCTTCTTTTCTCTTTTGATAACTGATGTTAGAGCAGCCAGGTCATTCACGTAAACTATTAAGTGTATGAATCTTCAGTTAAAGAATGACTGGCAAATAAAAATATCACCAGTTGTGAATGCCTTAGGCTTGTCTTTCTTGGAAATTTAAAAAAACATGGACTAACAAGACACTATTGGACCTAAGTTGTAGCCAACCAAATACAGCTATACTCTATACTGTCTAGTTTTCAGGACTAGATTCATGTTTATCTGGTGCATTTTCTCCTTCTGAATATTAAACATGCTCAGTAATAGAAAGTTTCCAAGCAATCCCAAAGCTCTTGGCTATTGCTCCTGTCATTTTTATTTTTTTTGCCATGCCAAGCAGTCTTTCACCACACAGATGCAAGCCCCAGGCCAGCCCACATGATAACAAAAGGTAGTACCTGACCTGATGTTAGGTATATAGGGGATGCGTGTATTGCAAAGAGAAGCTAATACACCCTGGGATAGCGGAAACACACACTAGAATGGAAAGAAGTTCTGCTTGGGGATAGGGAGCCAGGATCCTCCTCCAGCAACTGCCTCACTGACTTCTGCCTCCTCATCTCTGTCCTACCCTCTGTTGTGGCTGCTGCCAAGGTGGGCTCCGGGAAGCCATGCTCAGGGGTCCTGCGCATCAGCACCTCCCCCTCTTGCTCACGTTTGATCCCTAGGTCTGTGGAGCCGTGTTGGATCGGTGAGCCAGGTATGCTTGAGTCAGCCTCGTTTGAGAAGTCAAAGCCATCTGGGATTCAACATATAACATTTTAGTGCTTTTCTATTCCCTTCTTGGCATGACAACCCAGGCAGGGAAAATATGTGGACATGGAACAAACAACGAAACACTACCCATGCTTAGTTAAGTTTGTGAGAACATCCACAGAAAGGGACAAGTGGGCTATGCTGTAGACCAGAGACTCGAAAATGAATATAATGGCAACTACAGTAAAGACAAACATGACCCAGAGTCCTTAAAACAGAAGACAGCTGCTTCTTGTCCTGAACATACTGATTCAGTTGAAGACCAGAAGTCATTAAATCCTTTGGCACACAATATAGGGAAAAAAAAGTATCAAAGGAAAGATATAATACTTGTTTTTTAGACTCTTGCACCCTCAATTTATTTTTAGGTTATACTACTTTTTACCTTCTGCCATTTATGCAGCTTTTAAAAATCTGTTTAATACATGCAGAGACAAAATTCTGTAGGTTTGACAAAATGAATTCAAAGCAAGCTTTTTGCTACAGCTACAATGAGGATTTCACCATATGAAAGTAAACATTACTACATATTTACTGTTCTTCATGTATGCATGCTTCTATATGATCTAAATATTCACTGAAGAAAAAGTATAAGGTATAATTCTAAACTATCCAAAGCTATTTTATGACATAGCCCCTCTGTAGGGTGGGCCATATGATGCTAGGAGTACAATGTTCAGCTCTTCCATCTCCCATTGCCTTTAGTGGTTGTAGATAACTGGAACCCTGTCAAGGTCTGAATACCATTAATTCCCTCAGCTATTTATGGTGGCGTGCAGTTAAGTTTCAGAGTGGATCAAAGAAATAAGTCAAATTGTAAACCAAACTCTGCCACTACAATTTTATGCTGTGTTACACAGAAAAAAAAAGTCTTAAACTATTTCCAACCTCTCCATTTATTTATTTAGTACCTACCTCAGGGGTTACCACCAAATCAAAAACAAAACAAACATCCCAAACCTTCATGTTCATGCAGTGCTCTGAAAATGTAAAATACTATACATTGTTATGGAGTATCACTTTTCAAAAGAAAACAAAACAAAACAAAAAAAAAAACAACACAACCAACTGTTCTGCAAACATTAAAATTCAGAAGCCAGGTAACAGTGACGATGATGAATATAGTATGCTACAATATTTGCTGTCAGCAGAGAAAGCTCACCTTCTCTCCTCCAGCGGTGACGACGGATAGAAGCTGTTGTAATGGCAGTCCGAGAAATCCTCGGCACTGTTGGAGTAACTTCTACTTTCAGTACTTTCTGGCCTTCTTGTGATACATCAGGAGCATCAAAGGGCAGTGAGTTCTTCATGGCATTTGCAACCTAAGATGAAAATAAAGTGCTGTACTGCTACCATCCTTGACTGCACAAATGGCAGCTTTAGATCTCTTTGCGGGATCCAGAATGGGAAAACAACCAAGAACTGTCAATTATACCAGATCCCATCCAGACGGATAGCCCCATCCATCCCCAAGATTCACAGTTCGTAACTAAGTTGGGAAGCTCATCACAAACCTATTCCCAAAAATACAGTTGAATTTTCTCTACTTTTACTTTCTGATGTAATCCACTTTGTTCCAGGTTTGCCCCTGTACTGAGAGGTAATAACCTACACCAGAAATTCTCCATCCAAACATGACAAGCAAAATTACAAGAAAAATGCCACTTCTGTCGTATGATGAGAATGGTCACAAGCCGAGCCAGTACAGATGGCACGTGGCCTCATATATGGGAGACACAGGACTGGTTTCCTTTCATGTCCCGTTTTCCCCCTCATTCCCTACCACCCCAAAAAACGATTAGACTCTTGCAAGATTTTAAAAGAATTGCAACCTAAGCAATGGGCGTCAAATCATTAAAATACAGTGATCTTTATAGATCTAATTTTTATTACATTACTGTATTACAATTAAAATAAAGTAATATATTATTAGAGTAATATATGTAATACTAAAATATGGATCTAATTATTGTACATATATTGTAATATAGATCTAATTTTTATTATAAAACCAGATGCTTTATTTTGTATCTCTTTTGGCTTTGATGTTTTAAATTTAAATTTAAATTTACTGTAAAAGGCTCTGTTGGATTAGAGATTTACTATTATTAAAGCATCTTTCAATTGATGTTTCCTAGTTTACAAGTAAATTGTTCTAGAAGTAAACTCATGTAGCAGCTCATGAAAAGCAATTTAAGTCTCCATGGCACGTACAGTATTCAGCAAAAATAAAGCTGCTACACACAAAATATGTTTTAAAACTTCAGAAAAAAGTCAAAGTGAACTCACCTTGATTTTCCAATCTTATTGACTTCATACAACCAATAAGCATTAAAAACTTTAGAACATTTTAAATTTGAAACGTCAACTTCATTCACAGATCTCTTATATTTCACAAATATTTGACTTGCTACATGCTCCTTAGTCCCCCTCTAAGGGGGAACACTATAGGTAAAATAAGGTCAGAGACAGCTAGACTTAAAATAAAACAAGCATGGAAAATGTATCTGGTTAATCTCTATAAAATCCTACCTGCCAATAGCTGCCACAAGAATTTGGGTAGTCTATTCTACCAATTATAGTTTACAAGAAGCCTTATGAAAAGCAACTTTACCTCATCTCCTTCTCTTGCATCAGAAAACAAAGTTTAAAATTAAAAAAAAAAAAATCAGCAATGGAATTTCAGAGATCAGTATTCGCTATATGACAAGAGAAACGTATCTTGAATATACATGGTCTGCATGTCTCAAATACACACAGTCTGCATGTTAACCCAAGGCAGGAGCATGTAAATTCTTTTTAAAGATACAGATGAATAACTTTAAGATACAGATAAGGCAGTTCTGTCCACCCAAAGGAAATACAAATCTGCTTTACAATATACATCTTTGCAAGATATTCCATTTTTCTGACAATGCATGAACTTTCCTTATTTTCAGAACATACTGTTTTTCTGTTCTGTAACACAGAGACAAATATGATCAAGCTTTTTTTTTTTTTTTTTTTTTTTTAATTGTATAAAAACATGTATCTAGCTGCTGGAGTTGATACAACTGTTTAGCACATGACTACAATCAAGCATTTCCTTGTCTTGTGCTGTTAAGCAAGATTTTCCAATGCTCCTCTCAACCTAGTGAAAAAATTGAGATATGTTTAAACTTCAATGTTGTCTTGATATTCTGAGACTCCCAGAGGCCTCAGAAATGTGAGGGACATCCCACAAATTCCTTCAATTCCCAAAGTCCACATACACAAAATCTGCTTCCGTAATGAAGTCATCTTTAGTTAACATTTGCAAAACCACAAGCTAGGAGAGATCTACTAAACCAATGGAACGTTCTATTCACAGAACTTTCTTTGTATGATTTGTCTTGTGAAGACATCAAATAATGCTTGGTTAAAAAAATAAATCAATGCATACTATATGCCTTAAAAGCTCTGATTTATAAGTGTTTATTGGTACCACAGTAAAGTAAAAGTGACTTTCCCGTAAGTTCTAATAGTCAAACCATTAACCATCCAGCAACCATGTGAAGAAATGAAACTCATTCAAGCATTAAAGTGGAGATGACAAGATGTTAACTAATGAAAGACTTCTCACTTCCTGGGAAGCTGGAATGGCTGTCATAGAGTTGATCCCAATCTTCTCCTGCTCACAGCTGCTGCTGTGATCCTGTAAATCCTCATTAAACACTTTCTCCATTGACTTCTTGCCTGACTTCTAACCAGCCTAAGCATTCTTGGCACTGGTGTAGAAGTGCTCTTTGTCATTCTGCCTTCCACATGCCCACCTCTGATTTGTCCTTTGCTAGTCAATTGTCTCAGCCTCACCACAATTGCTTTCCTATTCACACACAGGCCTTTTTCCATGCTGTCCTCCTGCAGTGGTACAAACCTCACTGCTTTCACCCCATCCTTGATCTCATAAAAGACTTCAGGTTTATCTTCCAATCCTCTCCTTTACTCATGTTTCACCCTCTTTTGAACAAGTACCTTTCTCAGTATACAGCATTAAAATCTGAAAATTAGTACAATTCTGCATTAGAACCAGAGAAGTGACACAGCACTTTTACTTGAGGAGCTGTTTAAGAGCTCGCCCTTTTTAACAGCACAAATCATACTTCTGAGGACTGAGGAGAATCACATTGAAATAAAGTTTATGCAACAGTAAAGCAATCCAAACAGACAGTTTGAATGAAACACAGCCATTCTCCATCAGGAAAAAACAAAAAATAAAATCTGCGATACTTCAAGATGGAAAAAAAAATCCTTTCATTATGTTTTAGGCTCCCTAACAACAGGCACTAATCCTGTACTAAAAGGTGGGAAAACAAACCAACAGCAGAATTCAGATTTAGCAAGCCAAATCTGCAACTGGCAATGACAAAAGAGAACTATTTTCATGACAGATAGCCACTCTTACCCACCAGAAATAAGCTCTGACAAAAAGAACATGCAATAAAAGGAGTAAGTACTTAATAAAATAACACCGGATAAAGGTGCTATTATTACAACAGGGACTTACTGATCCATGCCTCTATGGACCAGGCTAAGAACACCTGCGCATCTCTGTGCTGAAGCAAAGGATTTTCTTTTGAAACAAGTGCAGCAGCTTTGTGATCGGAGGAAGATGTTATTTGACTGGAACTGAGCTACTCACTCCTAAGGTGCAGCCTACCTTAGCAATAATCTAATCAATAAATGAATCACTTTGATTAGTTTCCAACTGTAGAAACTCTCGGTGTTCATGACTATGAAACCAATATTCAGTATTTGTTAACAGATTCCTTTCTTCTACCAGAAAAAGCTTTTCCCTTGCATTAATTCCTGCCCTTTCCAGTGCAGTCTCTAGGTAACGGTGAAAAAATGGCTTCGGTGACTGCTTCTATATCACAGACACTTCACAGATTCCTGATGCTGCTATTTCAGGATTTATTTTTATTCCACAGGCAATATAAACCTATTTAAATAAGAACATGGATTTACTGTATTGTCAAAAATATTTCTCCAACAGACATACCCAAACACAGGGAGTGTGATGTTTCTCACTGTAATGACTGACAGTATTCTCATAATTACATGAATAGCCTGAGTACAGATATCTAAAAATAATCCTACCATGAAGGATTGCCTAAATGTTAAATGGACTTTAAAGAATTTGCTGCTGTTAGGCAATCCTAGGCAGAGAGTGAACTTTAAACATATCTGGGATGATGCACAGATGATATTTTATTTGGTGCCAGTAACGGCAAGAGTTTAAAATACAAAATTTTATGTAGCTTATGTAGCTAAATCATATACATCTCCTGGAGAATCCTACTAGGTGAAAGGATTGAATATTTGAAAAGGTCAATTGGTTTGGTTATATAGCATGAGGCCACGGACATGCCGGTCACTTTTTAATATGAAATGGTAATTTCTTAATGCTGCTTTTCAAAAATTGCAGTGAAACAAGATGGGAAACAAGGCAAAGATCAGGGCAAGAAGAAAACACACAGATATGCCTGCACATGTATCCATGAAAACCCATCAAGTGGGCAAGTAGAAAAAATTGGTGATACCATGACATGGCCAAACAGCAGCTTGGAGTGGCAGAAGTATCTTTGTAAGAACAGACATTCCAGAAGATTCTTACAATTAGAAGTCTTCTCAAAAGACAAACTGATTTTAAAAAGTCCTAAACAACCAGGATTGAAAATTGTCCTATCATCAGTTGAATTAGGTTCCAGATCCTCCTACACACCTTTTAAATGTTGTATTTTGATAGGGTGGCCTCATTCAGCAGTTTCAATATTTAATTTAAAACTTTCCATCTGATGGAGCATTGAGTCATTTCCAAAAGGAACCAGCTATTATAATAATTCAACGGATACCAGCCATTTAAAATGCAGAACTCTCAGAAAGCCTGTAGATAGTTTTTACAGCCAATATTAATTCATTAAGAGAATAATTCTACCTAATTTGTTGGAGGAGAGGCATGTTGGATTGCCACATAAAAGGACTTTTTCCAACCCACTCCGTTCTCAGCTATATAAAAAAAGAAATTCTACTGTTGGTAGTTTATAGGAGGACCAAAGGCCTCTGGCCACAATTCTGAGAAACTGAGATAATATTCTGTTCTACTTAATTTCTTTTCTTTAATATTCTTTCTTATTTTAAGTCTCATTCCTACATCTGACAAAAACTAAAAACCTTCCATTCCTACTTCTTTTGTCAACCTCCTCGTCCTCTCCAATCACATGGACCTATGTCCAGCTTAGTTTCACCTCTTGCCCTGCTTCATTTCCCTTTTTTTTTTTTTTTTTATGACTGGGACAACAATTCTAGTGAAAACTGGGGGGTGAAATAAAAAAAAAATTGATCAGAAGAAAACCATTCTATTGATGCTCCTCTAAAGGAGACAAAGATTAAGATTTGTGTGATTTTAATCCATCAAAATCCAACACTGATTCTGGAGATAAAGCTCCTCTGCACTTCCAGCTCTATCCTGTTCCTGTTTTTTTCTGTTATCAGGTAAACCACAAAACATTCTAAACCCTTCTGAAGGTCTAAAAGCAAAGAATATACCTTTTTGCAACCAATGTCCTATGACATACAACCATTCAGTTAAGCTTCTTTGAATCACTCATCAGTAGCTGGTTCCAAAACAACAAACATTTTGATCCAACTGTACAACATTAGAAAATCCTAGCTTTCTGCATTAATAAGCTCTAGAAGACCCCAACACCCTAGCAGATAAAGCACGGTATAAATAGCTATGTTAAAAACACCAGCTGTTAACAAACACTTGTGTTTGGGAATGCAGTAAACAGCAACAAATGCTTTCATTACGAGTCCACTTCAGAAATGTATCCATATTCTTCTTAATCAAGTCCATAAACGTCAATAGATTTTTTTCTTACCAACAGAGGCTGTGAATAGAGTTCAAGCTGTGCTCTGTAAATTATGTCCTCCAATACCTCCTGGCCAAGATCCCATTGACCATTATATCTAAAAAGTAAAAAAAAAAAAAAAAAAAAAAGAAATTTATCTTTCGTATCTTTGGAACTCACTGGTCTTTTTTTGCTGCCCAAATACAGCTTTTCACTTCTTATGTGGAAAGTTGATCAACTGCATACACAACCAGCCCCTCCATTTCTTTCAGAAGTATGGACAGAGTTTTGTATTACTCTTGGTGCTATAACGAAAAAGGATGCTCCCTGACACCTCCAAGTGAAAAAAAGTTGATACCATAATCAGGACAAACTTAAAGAATAAAAAAAAATGGGTCAAGATATAAAGGTTTACAATACTTAACAGGACTCAATTTTAATCAGAAATAGATCTTTGCTACCTCAAAAGCTACCAGCATTTGAGAGGACTGCACTGCGAGTTACCCTGGCAGCCAAGCTCATTATGCTTTTGAACAGAAGGTTATCTGAACATAGTGGAAGCTTAAGAAAAGATGATGCCAGGAGCCTCACTCTCTTCAGCACCTACTGCTGGTGTTTCACCACCTACTCCAATGCTTACAGAGATACTCACAAATTATCAGTTGGCTGACTGAGCAAGTAATGGGAAATATACTAATTTGAGTTAGATTCCTGTGTCCTAAGAGTTTAATTCTTTTCTTTCAATTATGAAACAAGAAACGCTGCTATTTTAATTAATGTAAAACTAGCCATTTCTTCTTTTACCAAAGAAAAAAAAAATCTACTTACATGGCATAATAGACACCTGTGAGCAGCTGCACCATGAAGTCAGGGTCCAACACCACTCTTCCACAGTGTTCTTTCCAGCATTTCTCATGCTGCCGTGGAAATCCACTCACACACAGCCTGAAGAAACATACCAATATAACAAAATGTTAACCCCAGAAATACTACAAACATCTTTACATCAAAGCAATTTCCTTTAATTTTCAAAATCTGTTTTTCAACATTTAAGTACACAATATAGAACACTTACGTTGCTCTTCCAACCATTAAAACAGTTTTAAGTGTCTTAAGAAATGACTTGCTGATAAACCAGAGTATTATTCCCATATAGACATCAACTATTTTCTTTAAATCATACCCAAAATGAGGCAAGACATTCTCCACTGCCAGCCAATGATACATGGCTAATACATTTAAAGTACATTTACTGTTTCTCTAACCTATTTAGGATTTTGCTCATAAAAGAAAATAACAAGCATGAAACCTTAAAAGCAACAGACACACTAAAACACAGCATTTGATTACCTATTTTCCATCAGACATCTGAACATGTAACTTCTACACAGTGCAAGGATCCAGTAATGCCTAGATTAGTTTTCCCCTTTAAAACTAGCAAAAGGGATTGCATGAACTTTGTGAACACAAACTGACACTGATCAAAACAGTAAATGAAAATGCCAATTAACCACCCAAAAATTCCAAAGGTTTTTTTTGGGGGGGAAGTAGGGGGGGAACAACCCACCACTCACAAAAAAAGTATTTCTGTGTTAATGCTCTTTCCAGAAAATGACACCTTATACTTGTTTTGTAATTCTTCAAACAAAGATGAGCAAATGCATCTGGTAAAGAATAAAAGCTAATACCTAAAGGATCTCCCAGCTATCATCTTTAACCTAAAACCCATGCAATTTATTATTTTGAAACATGTTTTGCAGCCTCAGGAACAAAAACTGGCCCAAGTTCCTTTCTAGGTGACAAGCAGACAGTGCCACGAAGAAAAGCAACTACCAGCTTGATATGGTTGGTCTCCTCTTTCCACCGAGGCAAGCTGCATAGATCAAAGTATCCCAATGGTTCTGCAGGCTGCACTGCAGACCTGCACAAAAGCTTTTAGAAGCTTCATAGTTACACAAGGAGGATCCCAGAAATTTCGGTTTCCAGGTCACTTTGCTCTTTGTGGAACAAAGTGACTCCTGCTTTAGGTATCAAATAATTGCATTATAAACTATTATAGAACTTTTGAGTGTAATAACCAGAATACAAGTTAAAAATGAAGTTTACAGTAAAGTTTCAATAATGCATGCTTAGAAGAGCAACAATGTGCATTGCTTTAGCTAAATGAATACAGTTCTGGAAGTTGTATTTAGAAAATTAAGGAAAATGACTACAACTCAAGAATTCAAGTTGAAAATGGATTCCTTTAACGTGCATGTTACACAACTGTGACCACATAACAGAAAACAAAAATGTGCAACTTTTACTCAATTCATCATAAAATAATGTCCTTGTTGGAAATGGTTTGTTGCATCCAAACTATTGTTACTGCTGCACTGTTCCAAACAATAAAAAAAATCCCTAGCCTATAAAACATTCCCTCTACTCTCTACTCAAAGAATAGATCTAATTTTCAAATGCAGGGAAATTGAACACATTTGCCAAATGCAGCACAGTCATAACTCAAATGAGGATGATGGAAGCACACCAAGAATTAAACCATTGCCATCAGAAATTAGAGGAAGGAAAGCAGACTATCATCTTAATTAACTTTATGTTTGCATTACTGGAGAAAACACATTATCAGAAACTAGCCTGATCCTTTTTTGCCGTGCAACTGAATTGCATGTAATATTTTCCTTTTATGACAGTATTGTGTTGAAGCAAACAAGTTAAAATCAAACACATTTAAAGAGATCACTCTGTCTGGGGATAGCAGGGAAGAAGATTTATCTCATCTTAGACAAAATTGCTTATAAAAACAGGCAGATGGGAGTATCAGAAATATTTGAGATTTTTCAGAGCATAAAGCAGTGATCTTTGCCGACCAGATGCTTCTAAGACTATCTAAGTAGGAGATTATGTAAAGGACATGTATAAGAGTTTGAGAATTCACAGTACTGAATTCTCCAGAAAATGGAATGTCATTCCCGCTGCGGAAAGAAAGGAAACAAAATAAAAAAATAACAAAACTAAAGCCCAGGATATTGTTTAAGAACTTCATATAAACCGTTCTCTGAAACAATAGAGGTTTATATTTGGAAGCAGAGGAAGCTGGATGCATTCCTCACAAGATTTTAAAGCTGATCATACTGAAAAGTATTAGATTTACCTATCATTCAAAGACAAATCAGTCTGAGCAAAATTAAAACAAACAAACAAACACCTTATTTTCTTCCTCAAAGAGCAGCAACAGAAAAGTTACATAACTGGAATGAAACCCAATGCAGCAGTAAGATAATCTACATGTTTTATTTATATCCAAGCATAACATCAAATCTGCAATTAAGCTGCAGCAGGACTGACTAAAAATTTACATGTTTTAGGCTATTAAGTACAAGTAAATTATTATTATTATTATTATTTCTGGAATAATATTTAGAAGTCTAGATTTACTCTGCAAAACTACAAAGGCAAATGTCTCACCTGGAACCCATCCTACAAAGTGATTGGTAAGAAGAGGCAGGCATATAGACAATAGCAGAATTGTAGCACAGCATGAGAAAGCTCAGCACCTCAAACCTGAAAAGAAACAAAACTCAGTCTCAAAATTGCCTCACAGGAAAGAGTATCAGAAGGAAACATGCAAATCCTGAAGACTTCTCCCATGATAATTCACTAACTTGAAATAGGACATTAAAGGTTCACTTTAAATTGTTATTACTGAAAACCATTATCCCGTGTAGGAATTATGGAGGAAAGAGCATATGGCACAAAATTTGGACAAAGAGCTACGGAGCTAGACAAATCTGTAACACTTTTAAAATTATTTTATCATTTTTTCCAGAGCTAGCTTTAAACACAGGTAAAGCTGAGAGTCACTAGAACAGCAGGGCATTGAAACAGGTAGTCATACAGCTCAGTCTGCTCTTCAACATGCAAGGGACCTGGCTAAAAATGCTGGCTACAGTGGCTAATGATGAGTATACCCCCAATCTTCCAGGTCCTCATGCAGCAGAAACAGGAAATCCAGCTTCTGATATCACTTATCCCTAGTTCTATCTGTGCTCTCAGCTTCATTCCCCTTTTCCTGTGGAAAAAGCAGTCCCAGTCTCAAGCAAGATGTGTTTTTGTTTTTTGTTTTTTTCCAGGAACATTTGAGTTGACAGGAATAAACCCAAAGACATTCCTGACAGACACAGCAATGACAAAGAAGTTACTCGCGTCTAAATTAATAGTAAGAACAGATGAAGTTGGAAGCAAAAACAAACAAAAATATACCTCAAGACTACTAACTTGCTCTCTAGCTTTATTTCCAAGCACTAAATGTTGAGATAACGCCAAATAGGTTTTATTTGGTCCTTATGTTTAAGGACTTGTTGACTGCTTAGCGAAGAACCTCCAATGTTACAATGCATCTGATACCTACCGGTTCTGTGCTGTGAAGGTTTCTCTTTGAGGATGAAGATCACTGTAAACTACCCTGATGAGATCATGCTGACAGAGAGCTCCTTCAGTTAATGCCATGGATCCAATTGTAGAGGGCTAGAAGTAGGTGATGGGAGAGGGGGAATAAGTAAACTGTAAGTAAAAGGTCTCCAAAAGCATTAAAACTCCTAACCACCCCAGCCAAAATACACATTTGTCTTGTGATCTATAAAAAAGGTAATTATATCAGAATACGGTAAATCTAAAAATATTATCTGTTTTCGTTATCATAAACTGCAGTAGAACAGGTGAGAGTAGTTTTCAGTTTTGATTGTTGCATAGCTATCTAAAGTTTGTCCTAATTGCACAAGACCTCTTGTACTGTAACAGCAGAGAAATAAAAACATTATTCCAAATTCAAACTGTAATAATGAGGAAATAGACTTCTCTTATCATAACACTTAAGAAGCAACCCATCTGCAACTACAACACAACCTCTGTTCAGAATGGGCACTGTCAGCAAACATTTTTTCAACATTTACATTACTTCACTATTGCTGTTATTGAATTGGATTACATTAATTGCTGCAAGACAGTGACATCAAAAACACAGTGCAACAGGATGCACTTAAAATGGTCTGTTGCATTTTTCATTGCTCTAATAGGTCCAGGTCTAATTTACCATAGCAGTTCTCTTACCTCATGATATATGGAGGGTTTAGATAATGAAGGGATGGTGAAAGATAAAACTTTGTTGTTTCCATCTTTGTCAGCAATTTCCTGCATTTAAAAACAAACAAAAATAAGCAACAGAAAAAAATATTAAGTCAGGACTTGTAAACTTATAGAACTCTTGAAAGGTATTTAAAAAGTAGGAAGTTAGTTGCTCTGATCTAAGACTGTTAACACTTTAAAGTCTCTTTGTGTTTGCAGAGTATCAGCAAATCTATACACATACTTTAAAAATGGGAAAGACCTCTATCACAGACGTCAGTTAAAAACATCATTTGCTCCTAGATCATCGTGACTTCATCAAAAACAAGAACTAAAAGTTTCTCGAGCCCACCTTTACATTATAGAATTTATTTATAATAGAATTGCATAGTGGAGCAAAGCTAAAATTTAAGCCTTAAAGATATAGATGCATAAGAGCTGATGAGTCACTTTCTGACAATGGGCAGCACTTCATAATAAATGCACCACAGAGAAAAGGTGAAATCAAGGACACTGGCAAAGACTCTTCAGGCATTCTATCAGGAAGAAATATACAGATCTCAAAAGGCTTTCAAAGTTATCAGATTTTATAGTTCCTAGGCTACTATATAAGGAAACCCAGCAATCTGTAAAGCCAGTACGCTAAGAGCAATTACATAAGGTTGTACCAAGAAGGAGTCTAAAACCCTGCCTTTTCACTTCGAACTGTAAACTCCAAACAATGAGCTAGTCATTCAAGATTACATGAAAACCTAGTCCAAGGTAGCACAGCATTCTGAGTAGGTTTTAAGAGTCATAGTAGGAAGAGAATTGATGGAATTTAGCAGAATGAAAAAGATTTCTCAGTCTTTCACTTTCCATAGATTGGCAAAGTAACTTCACTCCTTCAGTATCAGTAGATGTGCAAAACAATAACAACTGAACCAAAAAAAAAATAAATTAAAAATTAGAGGTAGCTACTGATCATTTTGAGGCCTTTTTCTTTTTGAGTTTAGAGAATGAAGAAATTACTGTCTTCAAATAACATTAATCACCAACATGAGTTTCAAAGGAACTACAAAGGGGCCTTTATGAGTAAACTGATGCCAAAGACAAATATTCAACCCAGCAAACAGTACCAACAATTAGCAAGCCATTTCCATTTTTTTTTCTATCAGAATCAATCTAAAATATTTGGATTTTCCATTCCATTTGTTTGAGCTGATCTATACACATAGCAAGAACTTTGTATTTTTTAAAGAATTTCAGTCTCATCATGGGTACAGTCAAAAGGAGTGGTTCACTATAATAGTAGAGAGAAGGGCAATGTTTCAATCCAATATTCTTTCAAGTTAGATAAAATGGAAATTCCCATCAGAGAATGCCTATCTTAGCAGTATTTCCAAACTTGTCAGTCTCATAATATGAGTAAACATTTCCAGGATAAGGTAAGGATATAAAAGACAACTGTTATAAACAACAGCCAAACCTAATCTTCTACAGTTAATTTTACTAATTCTTAAAATCATATTTCCACTCAAGACAGCTATCTGCCTGAACTGTAGACATGCATGGATTTAAGTGTGAACATGCACATTAGGTTCAGCTTCAAACTGCACTTAAAGACCTATTCAGAGTAAGCTGGGGTGGTGTGGGGGGGAGGTGACACAGGAAGATTGACCAAACATATGCTTGACAATCAGGTCTGTAGAAAGCTGTGTGTTTCACCATTAAAGAGGAATACTTAATTTTCTTACATGTTCTTACAAGTATGTAACACTAAAAAAGCCCATGAGATAATCCTTTTTAGTTAAAATGTTTGTCCCAAAGGGATTTACAAACAATAAAGAACATCTTTGCAAACACATTTTTACTAAAACTTCAGTAAACTATGCTTTTTTATATAATTAAGTATGTTTTCATGCAACCATATTATAATCTTAATTATGTTATTCTAATATTTTACTTTATTCTGACTGGTCAGTGATGGAAAACTTCAGATCAAACCTTTCCTCATCCATCCTCACTTACCAAGTTGTAAATGCCAAGTAGCAATGCTTCAATGCAACCATTACTTTGCCTATCCCTGCTGGCAGTAAGACGGAGATACACCCAGATCAACTCTGGCAAAAATTGCAATGTGAACCTCTTTAGCCGAACTTCAGAACTGCGATATAGTTCAAAGAGCTGGTGGCAAACAGGCTCCAGGAGCTGTGAAAAGGCAAAAAGGGTAATAAATTAACATTAGGCTTCTCTAACAAGGGAGAATGCAATAGCAAACATAGGGGATATGCAATGCAGCCATCACAGCCAGTGAAGATGTTCCTTGATATCAAGTAAATGAACGAACCAAACCAAATTTGTATTCCTTTTAAGGAGATGTATAAGTAGTAAGTACTTGCTCCCAAGGGGAACAAGTAAGCAGTACTGGGTAATGAGAACACTATTTATTCTCTAGGGCTGTCAGTATGAGAATTATTTTGTACACAGGTAATAATTAAAGGCGTGTGGCAGACTTGTGGCTTGAACTATGCACACCATAAAACTTTAATAGCACATTTGTAAGGTTTAGAAAGGTATAAAGGTTGAAGATACATGACAACTGCTAATGACTAGTCTATTGAGAGACCGGAATTCATTTCTTAGCAACTACTTTTTAATCTCAAACCCAACCATTGTGAATTTATTCAATACAATGCAAAACAGTTTTTCTGCCTTGAGGTGCCCTTTGGGTTTCAAAAAAAGCCCTTATCAAGTCAGTAAGCACAAGAAAAAAGTCATTTTAAGAGTCTACAATGCTAAGTAGATAGATAGAATGCATCCACAAAACTGCTAGTGAACATACTAAATAATAACAACACAAAAACATGTCAAACTGTCTCTCCCCTTCCCATACTAATCAAGTTTTTAAGACCAGAGTCAAGAACTACTAAAACACAACATATATTCAGAGAGGAATTTTGATATAGTCTGAGAACAGTATCTACAAACAGTATTTTTTCCAAGTTGTTAAGAGTTGGGATGATCTGACCTAAGGAAAATGTTCATGGGGTTTAATATCCAACAAACTGAGGTACCCATGTAACCTAAAGAGCCTCTATTCATACAGAATAGTTACACAGTCAGAATATCATATAATTCTCTTTCTAAACAGGCATGCTAAACAGACATGCTTTATGCCTTTCTCCTATACACACATGAAAACATTAGACGTCAAATTACACACATCACTTTGTAGAATAATAAAACTCCTGGATTTGACCAATATGATAGCAGTCATACTGGTGAGACAAAAAGACGTAAATGTGAAATACCCAGTGCAGAGCAAAAGATCAGGGACTGTATGTATGAATCCTCTTTCAGCACACAGTCTCACTCCCCAGGGTTATTCAGGTTAAGCCTTTCAGAGAACAAGAGACATGCTTCCGAGATCTTGATGCACTCTTTAATTAATTTGTCTAATCATCAAAATCTTAGTACCCAGAATTTCCTGTAGAATTCATTGCCCCTGCTTTGCTCTGCTGTATGAGGAAGGATTTCAGTGGCTTGTTGTGAACCATCCTCTTAAAAACTCTGAACAAGTCCCTTGCTCCCAGCAGAGAGGAAGAGCAATTTCTTCAAGTGCTTAGCTTGGAAATTCAAGAAACGTGCAAGGCCATAAATCAGTATGACAGTAAAACTTCACGTATACTTATTTAGACTTAGGTATGTTACTGTAGTACTTCAGACACCCAGCATAAATTTGACAGTTATTTCTATCAAGATAGCTACCTTAAGAGAGCATCAACTTTACAGTGCCCAAGAAAATGTGAACACAGTACAATTTCTAATACACAGTATCCTGGTCAAAGAAGCATGCTATTTTAAACCACTGATTACATAAGCCATAACATCACATCTATGTAAAATAAAACTTTGCTAGCAGACAAATCTCTTCTTATGCAAGGCTTGGTGTAAGCACCTTGCGTAACAAGGCTTCTGAATGACAGCCTAGTTACTCTAAGCTAAAAGCCTGTTTTTACAGCAGAAGCAAAGGCAGACTCCACATGAGAGGGAGGGAAAAAAGCTGACACTAAGAATGCTGACACAGAATGAGCAAAGTCCAGTAATTTGGAGCACACAGATTCTTACAAGCCATGTATGTAAGATCCCCCCCCCAAAATGACATATTAAGGTATATAAGTGAAATTGAAAGCCAGTAAATCTTCTACTGCAAACACATTGACAGCTTCTCCTTAAGTTCAAACTTTTTTTAAAATTTAGCATACTTATTCTAATACGTCATACATGTATAGCACCTTATGTTCTAAAGGTGCAAAAGTATATTGTCTTAATATTTACTTAGTGAACATTCCTATATAAACATAACACTATTAAAAGCATCTGTTACAGTAGACGTTCAAATCCTCAGAGAGAGAAATGTATTCTCATTTTATGAAAAGCCTAGCACATTTCAGATGATCAAACAAAAAGTGGTTAATAAATAATTCAGAGATCACTGAATACATGTGTATGTTTTCTTTAAAAGAAAGCATAAACAGAAAGATAGTGTTAAAAAAGAAAATGGAAATAAATACAAGCAAATCTGCAAGGAGATAACAGGTGCAAGATGAGCTAAACAAATATTATCAGAAAGTAGATATATACAGTGGCATTGCTATAAATAGTGCTTCCATTAGATTAGAGATGACAGTTGCCCAAAGCTGTTTCCTTTTTGAAATTAGTCAGTCTAATACAAATCCCATTAAACAGTGGAACAGAATAATTTATTTTAGCTGAAGTCAGATTAGATTCTACCACAGTTAATTCTACTTAGTTACTGAGTTAATTCTACTTTCTTTTAAATGAAAATTTTATAAAATTAGTCTTTTAAGTGAGACCACACTGCCTAGAAATATACAGCAATATCAAGTCATCAGTACTGCAAGCATGTAAATACTGCTCATTTCTAGTAGTTTTCATATTAGTTGTGCTACAACAGCAGAAATGCTACAACAAAAATATTTTCAAAGCCACAAAACCACAATTTTTTTCCTATCAAAATACAGTATGATCTTACTCCACCTGGAAACACAAAAATTGATACTAAAAGAAAGAATAAAATACTTTTATTCCAACCTAATTACTTGGTCTTTTTTTTTTTTAAAAATTTAAAAAAAAAAAAAAAAAAAAAAGCCTTTTCCAATGAATTCTCTGACTACAGATGTTCAGAAGACACTGAATAAACAGAACATTTGTCACCAGCAGCGGATACATACATGAACAGGCACACACTTTTTTAATCTCGAAGATCTTTCAGTCCAATGTTAAAGTAGACTGAGTAGCGCAGCAGTCAGTCAAAATAATACAAGCCAAAAAGACCATTACAATCATCTCTCTTTTCTGACAAACTAAAACCTGGCATTAAAAGACCTCTCCTGTTAACTTAAAGAGCAATTAGCATAACAATTAAAAGTAATATTTTTACTGAGATACAGTAAGTGGCAATGACATAATTTGCAGACTTCATTTTTACACCTCACAGAGATACATACTAGTCATGTTTTAAGGAAGTTGACTAATTAAGAGGTTCAAAGTTTGGCTTATTTTACAAGGTTGCCAAATCTTAAGAATCATACCATATCCTATATTAAAGTTAAATATAACTTGTTATAAAATGTATAACAAAAATTGGAAATGCTTGTCTTTTTGATGAATTCAATCACAGTAGAAAATAATGTGCTCATTTTAGGCTTAAGTGTAATACAAAGGATGAAATTAGGTGTTATTTCAGGAGTACTAGGTCTGGAAATTGCTTGGCATTGCAAAGGTGATCTCATTTTTGTTTCAAGATTGAGCTTTCCAGGTTAAATCTAAAATAGCCACACATGAATAGTCAATGCTTTAATTTCACTACTACATTAGCTTAAAATTTATAGACCATTTATGTCTATAATCATAAACCAACTCAAAAAATTATGAAACTATCTAAAACACAGTACTTCCAAAGCACTTTACTTTAGAAAGCAAACATTATGCAAAAAAAAAAAAAAAAAAAAAAAAAAAAAAAAAGATTACTCAGTTAAACAAGCTACTTATGAGCAAGATCACTCTCCTCTTTATATAATTTGTGTTCCAGTCACTATCTTTATTGTATTAAGAAAAACAGGGAATTCCATAAAAACTAGAAGGTAACAATGGTATTTGAGAGTTTGCTTGCCTTCATTTCTTAGCTCTGAAATTGGTAGACAATTGTCAAAAAAAAAACAACAACAGTTTGGTTCTTAAACATGGTAGATCCACATTAAATGAATAATACATTCTTATCAAGATAGTACTGTGATTCTAGCAAAATTCAAGTCTGCCTAAATAGCAGCCCCTTTCAGGAAGTTTTAAACATAGGTCAACTTTATGATTAAGTTGTACTAAAAATTACTTGTCGATCATGTTAAAGAATCCGGCAAGTAGGCTATGGTGACTGCCATATAAGCTTTATCTTCATAAGCAATCAGTTATCTTTCTAAAAAAAATAAAGCCCTATATAAATTACTTGAAAAAAATCTCACTTAAAGCCAAGTATTACCACAGAATTACACAAAGTAACAAATTTATTACATACCTTTGTGAGTTGTTTTTGTGTGAGGTTATACTCCTCACACACATGCACGTTTCAAAGAAACGCAACAAGGAAATACAAAACGCCTTAACAAGCAGAACTTTAAGTTAGACTTCTTTGAATTTGGGATTGCGCATCTTACACTTGAGTTCAGAATCAGTCCCAAACAGCAACAACAGTTTCGAGAAGTATCTGTGTGCTGTAATTTAAAAATCAACTTCAGATCCTCAAGATGCTTATTTTGCAAATCTGGTTCTTTGCATCATAAAAAAAATAAACAAATGCTTATTCTCAGAGCAAAGGATAGCATTTACATAGTCAGAAGTGTATGTACACACACACACATATGATAAAAGGCCAACAGCAGCAAAGGTGGTTTCAAGTTGGAGAGAATAACAGCAGTTTCAATACAAAGAAAAAGGTCACTGTGCAAATTATTTGTAACACTACAGTGACATTGACACCTATGAAGCATTATTTATTTCGTGAGAATTATGTAATCTTTTAAGCTCAATCACGCATTCAGCATCCAAAAGCAGCTGAGCTTTTATTATATTCAGGATAATGAAAAGCTTCCTTCCTGTGCACACTTGCCATTATATTTACAAATATACAAGAAATCTCGGATGATAAATCAAATATTTTGAAGTACTTTATCTAAAGTAGTTTACACAGTAGAGAATGGCATGCTTACACAATTTATTTATAAGTTTCAAACACTTTCCCAGAATCACACATAGTAGAAAGCAACAGAATGGAATGCATAGTTTTACATCATGTGCAAAAGGAATTATGGATGGGGGTAAGGTATTTTTTTATTGTACATGCATATTTACATTTTGGGGTCCTGGTTCCGCTCTTGTTTACAGTGGTAAAAACCAAATTACTCAAACATAATACTAGTAATAAGCAAAATAAAATCTGGTTATTTTAATTGCATATAGGATTTAATAAACAGATTCCATCTTCCATTGTAATAAGCCACCAAGTAAGATGCACATAGATCTTACTGAGTTTCACTGTAAGGTCTACTTTATCTCTGATGTGGCAAGTAAAATTTAGAAGACAGCATAAACTGTATTTTTGGGAACAGAGGAGGTTGCATCTTAGCAGAAGAGCATTTAGGTTAATGTCAAAATAGAAGAGAGTAAAAAGAGGGATAGTACCTAATGTTAGACCACATCAGAAAGATAATTCTTCCTTTCCATTTCCACTTCTTAATTATGCTACTTTTAGTTGTAGAAGCTGTATGAGTGTTAACCTTTATTTATTTAAGTGTCCTACCTCATTATTTGGGTCTTGAATAACTTTATAAAGAGCTGGTACCAATGTTTTTTTTCGGTGCAGTGTAGCTGCATAGCTGGAAATTTGTGTTTCAGGTAATGCCTAAAGGGGGGGGAAAAAAGGTGGAAGTTAATCTGCTAAATTAATGCTTCCAAGTATTAAAGAACTCCACAACAGCATTCAGTCTCACCCCAATATCAAGAACAATTCCTGAAACTGAGTAAGTTTTCCGGACTTGTAAACTAGTTCATTCAGTACCAATTCTTCAGACAAACTGCATTTGGGGGCAACACAGCATCATTCAGGCTAACTTCAAAAGCAGTTTCAGATAACTTTTATAAAAATCATTTGATCCAGCTTGAAATGAGGATTCTCTCTTTTCTTGATATTCTTTAACAGGCAGTTTTCAAAGGCTTAAATAAAATTTGAGTTGATTAACCAAGAGGCATGGATAATGCAAAATGAGCACAGACAGCACCACCAAGGAATTGCATCTGTAGATTTTGCATCCTTGGCTCCTCAACAAGTTTCGAACACCATGTAATGAATTTTTACATATATATGATGTAAGGAATTACTAAATCTTAATTTAAATAAGAGATTAACAGGAATGAAATCCAGTCTTCCCTTTATGCATTATCCTGTATTTCACTCAGCCTAATTACAAACAAGCAAAATAGCTGAAAATACTTCCAATTCTTCACGATAACTCATTTTAAGCAAGCTATATGTAAAAACAGCCCAATATTTTATTTGATATTTTTAAAACCCCAAACATTTCTGCTAAGTTTTTAAAGCCAAAATAGAGAAGTTGCTCAATCAGAAACTTAGGCAATATTATTCAGCTGTCAGTTAAATTCTGCCAGCTTGATCTACATTGTAAGATATGCTTTAAAAATCATAGTTATAGAAGACAAATGTTTGGTGCTACAAGAACAACTAATATAAATCAACTGCTATTAGAACTATATGCATCATATATTAGGTGCCAGTTGATGTATTTACATAGACCTCTGCATGCTTCATTCATTATAAAAATTTGAAATATAATTTTTAAAATGTTACTAATGGTACAGCTATCATTCATCTTCTGAGCTCACCTTGAATTCTGACAGCCAGTCTTCCACCACACCTCGTTCTGATCCCAACATTTTCTTACTTCTATAGCTTCCCTCTTACCTTTAGAAGAGAGAAGAGAAAAGAAAGAAGATTTCTGGCAGAAAAACTTAGTTTTGTAAAATCCTACCTCAATGAGAAGCTATCAACAATTTCACAGTACATTTATATAATATCCAACAACAAGAAAAGTTGCATTTCTGACAGCTAGTCCCAGTTCTAACAATGACCAAACCGTTCTCTCTTCATACTCTTTTTCAAAACTACTGCACATGAATGAGGGAGGCAGAAAGAGAAGGATGCGGTGCTTCAGGCCAAAATGTACATTATTTAAGGCAAATGCATCATCTATTCTTGCTCCCTTACCAAATACAGTACAAAGAAAAGACAAGTGGAGCAAAATAAATAACATCATGGAACAAACCATGCAAAACACTGTAATGACAGTTCTAGATACACCTAAAAGTAAGGTGGTTTCAAAATACCAGTTATTAGAAATCCTAATAGCAAAACTTTACTCCTTAAAGCTTGAGCTTGTTCTTATAAGAACTGTGCAGCTTAAAAGAAATGCTTGAAGATTTAGCCCTTCTAAAAATATGTTGGAATGCTCAGAAATATACAAACAAAACAAAAAGAAAACTTTGAAGGACAATTGTTAGTATTATTTTCCGTTTTATAATATAATGGTAATATTGTAATATCTTTTCAATTTTCACAAATTGCCTGCAAGCTTTCAAATCATTTCAGTCACATCCTTATCTTCTCAGGCTTCACTTCCTTTGCATAGCTCCTCTTGTTAAAAGAACACATTCAAATATAAGATACCAAAACCTTCATTTGAAGTAATACCACCACCTGTTGAAAGAACTGTCATAAATGGCAAGTGTGCCCTGATGATGAGATCTCAAAAATTAAACAGTGGGTCCAAACCACCTTTCTTTTAAGTATAATTTGCTTGAAAGTTAAAAATCAATTTCTTCAGTTTGCAGCAACAGTACTATACAATTTCACTCAGGAAAAAGTGAAAAATTTAGCAAAATTTGTTCTAACTACAGGAGAGGCGGAAGACATTGAAAAACAAAAGCACGCCTTTGCCTCTTCTACAGCCTTCATATTGTCTTGTACAGGAGAGTGTGCATAAGTGTATTGGCAGAAATAATAGGAAGAGCTGTGGTAATACTTATATCAGCTGACACCAGCATCATAAAGACCTTCAGACCTAACAAGCAGCTAACAGGAAAGATGAAGAAAAACAACCTGTAACAATGACGACATTATACTCTCAGCACACAAAATTCCCTTCCAACATTCTTTGCTGGGTGATTTATTTGACTATCCCAGTTAAATAATAAGAGTTCTCCCAACTCCTTTAGATTACTTTCAGTACTATGTTTCTGACATCGTATGCATACACCTTAAAATTCTGATAGCTTACAAAAGACAAGACTTTTACATGAAAAAATGAGAAGAGCCTTCTTCAAGATACAAAAAGAACAAAAAGAGTAAGGTTAGCAAAAAAAAAAGATACAATGTACAACCTCTGTATTTTGGAAGAAAACTATCTTGTGTGTATATATGAGCTAGCAGGGTTTTTGTGTTCTGTTTTTTAAACACTGCATTACATTCCTAGTCATATAGTTAACTTCACTACATAGTTATATACAGCCAATCATACAAGTAACTTAACAGGGTTTTGAGCACTGTGTGCACTTAAGAGCCTCCTTTCAACAGTTGCTTATGGGTCACAATGAAGAGATTGAACTAAAACTCTTACACTAAGTATAAGGTGACTGAAAAAAATCTTAACTGGATTGAAGTTGTTAGGTGCTCAGATGGACTTAGCTTAGATCTCCAATCTACAGGACTTCTTACTGCTAAAAACTATGAAAAAAACAAGCATTACTGAAATCATTTTCCTTGCTCAAAACTATTCATTGTCTTAACTCTCAGACAGGAGCTTCAATCTACTAGCCAAAGGGTAAAGGAGAGCTGGAGAAATTGTTACTCAGAACTTTCTGAGGCCTTTTAAACTCATCTGGCCACAGATCTCAACATGTAATTCTTGGGTAACCTTCCCAGAAAAGGAAAGTGATTACGAATAGCAACCTGAAAAGGAGTAAATTGAGGAGACAGAAAAATACAAGGGCTTTTTAAAGACATATTAGATACAAGAAGGTGGTGATTCTCTTACAGTTTCATCAAAAGTTTGGTTTTGACAGGACCTACAATTAAACAACTACCTAAACAGAAACAAGACAAAAAGGAACACCCTATTTTAGGAGATACTTGGATCACATTTTTTTGTTTGCTTTCTTTCTTTTTTTTTTAAAGCTTGATATGGGTACATAACAGTTACATGTAACAAAACTGTCACACATTGTCAGGTATCTTTATCACTTTTTCCTAAAAACTACAAATGTTTAACAACTTCAAAGCATCCCTTTAAAAATAAAATAATAATTAAAACTTTTCCCCCATTTAATACAGTCACTTTTTGCTTTTAGCCTGGTATGGGAAAAAAAGATAAACACTTCCAAAACCATATGATAACAAGATAAAAGGTATTACTATTATCTTTAATTCCATAAACTCACTCATTAACTATATACAAGTAATGTTAAGAATATCTGAAGTGCTACTATTTGCAAAATTTGTTGCAAATTTTACAGGAAAAAGGCAAGTAAACATGAAGTGAAATCTACTTTTTACGATTTTCTCTCAGGTGTGCTTTGAGAATTATTTAGGCTCAAACAAAAGTTACGGGCTTGGTATACAAGTATACATGGAAGTCCTGTGATGAATTTCAAATAGCCAGCCTACACGATTGAAATCGCCCGTTCTGGTCTAAGAACATTTTTCTTTTGATTTCTGAAGGAAAATTGGTACTTAAGACCAGGTCAGGACCTAATAAATGGAAAATGAATTGAAATGCAATATTAAAATTGTGTTGGGAAGCTATAGTTCATGTCATGCAAGTTTGTATAAATGAGACTACAAGTACTATTTAGTACGGCCCTTGGCAGCTAGCAAGTCATTGAGACTGGGTGTAAGAATCTGCCTCAGATTTCTAAAGCTGTTTAAATATGCTAAGATATATCAGATTCAGAAGTAACATTAGATTAATTTAAATTCAAGTAGCACATGGATAGCTTACTTTAGCTGAAATATTGGTAAATAATACTTTAGTATAACAAAAAACAATTAAACAGATCTCTGCAAACAAAGGTTTTTGAAGACACGGCTTTCAATAGAGGGCGAAAAGCTATCAGCTATCAGAATGAGAGATGTATATATAAGTTAATTTAAAACATTACCAAACAAGATACTGAAGAAGTTCATATACAGTTCACTTTGGCCCCCCCCCCCAAAAAAATCTACAGGAAGTGCAACACACAACTTTACCTCTCTTTAAAGAAGTCAGTTTTCTAAAGGAGGAAGAGGAGAAGTGCAGTTTTTCAGCCTGGGATGCATTTGTCAAGTCTTCAAATACTGCCCTGTTTTCTGAAAGATAAAAATAAACACATGATCACAAAATAAGGAGAAATATAGTAAAGCAAATGTAACGTTCTGATATTTTTTAACTTGAAAAATGTATCAAATCCACTAAAAATATATTTAGGTCCTTCTGTAACAAAGCAATTTGCTATTAAAAATACAAAAACAACAACAAACCCTCAGTATTTTAACAGAGGGAAAAAAAGTGAGGGATTGCCTATATCAAGTCCAGAAGGAAGTCTTTCCTATGTGGAAAGCCCTTACATTTTATTGATGCACAGTACTCCACTCATACTACAAAGGAAAACTGAAGCATTATTTCTTATGAAAAACAGTGCAAGAAAGATGCAAGATAAACAAAAATTTTCTAAAAAAAATAGCCAAATCAATATGCTGACATCAGAGAAGATGTCTGTTGAAAAAAAAAAAAAAAAAAAATGGTCCAAATCATAGCTGGAATATATTAAAGACCCTTCCTTACTATTATTGTTCTTAATACATATTTGCTACAGAACCAAGAATTCCAATAGCTTTGCAAAAAATCATACACTACACTAATGTCCACATTTAGGAGCAAGATCCCTTCATGCTGAGCATAAGGTAAATGGCACACAGGTGAGCCTAGTCGAAGTAGAGTAGAGTATTTCAGCATCTGGAGACCTCTATCAGGGAAGTGAAGTAAATGAACAACGTTCAATCATACCTAACCTGCTGTCCGCAGTGTCAAAACCAAAGGTATAGATCCTGTGAAGTAACCAGGTGGAAACTTTTCAAAGCTGCAGTAAAAAGTTAGAAATCACTTTTTCTGCATATGAACTTAAGTCTTCTTGGCCCCAGAGCAAGAACCACAGGTATATAGCAGCAAAAGAGACAAAGGAACTTCTATTTCTGTACAGTGTTCCACTGTAAATAAAAGCACTCAGCACAAACAGATACTGACCTGACTGGAGCATCAGACTAAAAAAATCTTTTACTTGAAATGAAACATTTTATTCACCAATTTGCAGGGTTTGGGGAATTAAATTTAAGTAAAATATATATTTTTTAATTGCATAGCCTCACAATGGAATGTGGGGGTTCAAACTGCTTTACATATACAACACAGTAAATAACCATTCTTAAATCAGAGACAATTATCAGCTGTAACTCATGGCCACCCTCAACCTCCAAGCAATTACCTCCATTTGGAAGACCCTTTTAAAATCTGGATACATGTTGCTGCTCTCCTCCAGCACTGCATAAGTCTCAAAGAATTACATCAACTATCTGTGAAGTTGACTGTTTCCTTAGAGAGGCCTTGCAAGAGGGAATTACGATTATGCTTTTAAAACAAGCAAACAAATAAACCAAGCCAAAACCACACACTCACACCCACTTCTTTACACTCCAGTGAACACCAACAGGTATGAAACTACAACCCAGCTCCAATAGGAGAGCAAAATGCACACAAAGCTATGCTAAGGACCAAATAGCATTGTATATTTTAAGTAAAAAGTATTCTGTACCCTGTAACACTACCATTCAGAGCAAGACCACAAGGAGAATACTGAGTAAGCTCACTGTTGCAGAAGCAAAGTGCTCAAGGCTATCAAGAAAAAAAAAAGAGCATCAGGCCAGTAAAGATCTAGATGTTTGGAATAAGAGAAGAACGCTACAAATAAGTGAAATGAATGAATCTGAAGTATCATTATACTGGGTCTGGCTGTGATGGAGTTCACTTTCCCTGCAGCAGCCCATACAGTGCTGTTGAGAGAATCTTATCAAGTAGAGAGAGCACTGACAGCATTAAACTAGGATGCCACTTAGTGTCCTTGCTAACTATGGTGCATTGTGCAAATTAATGAAAGCAAGAAGCCTTGGGCCCCTTACCAACGTCAGTCTCCTAATAGGAGTGTGAGCCTATCTTAAGAAGCTGGTAGAAACTGGTCCTGTGGATAGACAAGAGCCAAGGAGCAAATGAGTCTGTGCAAAGACAAGAGGTCAACTAGTGGTGATGAGGAAGAGTCACCAACCTTCATCCCCATGACCCCTGATGACCACCACCAGGAGACACTGCGCAAGCGCAGATGGGAGCAGTTTATGGAAATGACTTATTGGAACTAATTTTAATATGAAGCAGGGACGGGTTATGAATATGTATAGGCGCATTGTGAAACTTCATGCATATGTAACTCTTTGCTGCATATAACCATGGCAAATTGCTGCATCAGGTGCACATGACTTTGGTGGGACTACCCCCCGTGCTGCCCAGCGCTGAATAAACACATACCTACTTTACAATCTTATTGATTGTGGGGTCCGTTTTCCGCTAGTCACAGCGCTCTGCACTTGTAGCTAGAACAGCAGTGGTATCACACCAGTGTTGTGTCTATTGCTGAGCAGTGCTGGCAACGCACCAAGACTCCCTCCAAAGCCCCCCAAAGCCAGCATGCTGGGGCTGGGCAAGAGGTGGGGAGGGGACATCACCAGGGTAGCTGATGCAAACTGTCCAAAGGGATGCATCTCTACCACATGGTGTCACACCCAGCAATAAAAGGAGGGAAAGAGAAATGAGGTTCTTGTTATGAAGACACCTGTCCTCCCAAACAACCACTCCATGTATTGAGGCCCTGCTTCCCAGTACATGGCCAAATATCACTCACTGATGGGAAGTAGAGAAAATTAGTTGTTTTTCTTCCCTCTGCAGCCTTTGCTTGTTTTCTCCCACAAACACACACTCCTCCTTTTCCCTTTAATTAATTATCCTTATCTCAACCCATGAGCCTTTTTTCTCCTCCTTCTTTCCAGCACACTTTCTCCCCCTGCCCTTCTTTTGGGAGGGGGGTAGGGGGTGAGACAGCAGCTGTGCAGGAGTTTAGCTTCCCAGCAGGGTAAAACCACCATGGTCTGCAATTCTCCTGAGTTAGAATTTAGTCTGGCATATCTGAAGAAACTATGAAAATTCCAAGGTATGCAAAAACAGTTCACAAAAGCCTTACTGTAGATGTTATAAAGGTCCCGATGTTACTATCACAGTGAGTAAAAAACAGTATTCTAATGTCATAACACCTAACCTACCTAAGAAATTAGCTTACAGAAAATCCAATAAATATAGCTGGTGGTCAAACAAGTCAACTCACAGTTGACGTGCTAAAAACTGAATTTGCATTGGTGTCAAACTTCAGGTGCAACTTTGTATTATAGTTAAGGTCACCTAGTGGCTACCTACCATGAAAAGGAAAAGTCCACCTTCCTCACCAGTATCCCACATTATTTCTGTCCCAGTGTTTGGGCACCTGACCTTCAAGCAAACTCCATCTGGGGATCTCTTCTAGTGTAAGCCAGCTTCAGAATCAAGGCTGTAACTGCTGCCTAGGAAAGCAGATGTCTAGAAAACAATTGCTGAAAGCCAGAGCTTATGCTACGCCCTGGAAGAATACTGACAGAAACAAAACCCAGTGCAATGTCTTCTTGTATATGATGGAGTATACTCATCCCTGAAGAAAAGAACATTGTATAGTGCTTTTTGTGTATTTGCTTACCTTAGGAGAATGGGGGAAAACAGCTTTACACAACAGATCTTTTTGTGCCAACTCTACTATATGATCCATCCACTTTCACTCAATGAAGATTTCCTATGCTGCCTTGAGTGGCTGCCTATATGAATACAGCTAGCTGTTCTGATGCTTTCAGAATATTTTTGTCAGCATGTACATTAAAGACCAATAGTATAAGCTATATCCCAGGATGAAAAGCACCCTAAGTGCCACTCTTGCAACACATTTACAGAAAAATGTAAACACAAACTATTTGCTTCTCCAAGGGTACATTTGCAGCCCTCCTGAAAGACCTTTTTCAGAAGTTAAGGCCTGCTTTGCTCATGTGACTTAAAAAGGATGTAGGCAAGCAGCTCTGCTGTATAGTTTCAGAAGTAGTCTACACCTATTTCAGCCAAGATTGCTTTCCTAGTTCAGCTTTAGGACAAGTCAACTCTTCCCTTCAAATCATCCACCTGGATATTACAAACATTTTTAAGGACTTGCACAAACAGTCGAGTTAGTCAGGATATGGATTACAGCACTGACTCCCTATGTGAGCACTTAGGGAAAGCTCAGTGACCAGTGGCTGTGCCCACCCAAGAGTCAAACCGCCCTGGTGGAGCAGCAGACACTTCACCAGGCTGCACCCCACCAGCTAGGCTGCACCCGACGTACGTGGACACTGTCTAGAGAGGAACACCAGCAGAACAATTGTGGGACTATCTCTGTCTGACATGCAGACTTGCTCAGGGATTTTCACGTAAGCATCTGTAAAGCACACCCCACGCTTACGTTCACTCCCTGGTTTGCTGTGCCCCAGCTAACCTTCAGAGAAAAATAAATAAATACATCAGGTACCACAGGGGTGTGTCTCTAAAACAAACTGGTTCAACAGCATTAAATCCTGTGCATATTTATTCAAAGCTGAAGCAGACTCAACTAAGAGTATCAAATTTCATTTCCAGAGTGTTCATGTCTCTCCCAAAGCAAACAAAATACAGGGAATATAACAGATTTCTCGTGTTTATTTTAAAGACTATTTTTTCCCTACTATCGCTCAAAAGTTCTTATGCAGGAACCATAATAACTAAACAGAAATTTAGTTATTAGTAGCACCAATAACTAAATATACTCAAGTATTTTGACATAAGGACTGATTGTTCAGATTCCTTAAATACCACACAAACAAGCAAGTTTAAAATCATATTAAAGCATTGAACAGTAGAGTTCTAGTTGGGTGCACAGTCTCTCAATGTTAAAACCAAGTACAAAAAAATTACTGAAAAGATTCCCATAAAAGTACTTAACATCACCTTCATCATCTTATCCTGAACTGGTTCATTTGGTAAAAAATTTTTTTAAAAAAAAAAAAAAAAAAAAGGCTTTTGTTGTAAAAAAAAAAAAAAGGCTTTATATGTATGAGACATATAGCTGATGAATCATTAGACCTGAAATCTTTACATTTAACATTAAAGCTACAAAATGCTGTTCTCAAATGAAGTTATAGACTTGCTTTGTACTTCTGCCAATTACAGTTGAGATCTAAACAGAATTTTACCAAGCAAAAGGATTCTCCAAACTAGCTCATGCTATGCACAAATAATTTAAAAATAGGAAACCATGGGTTTCCCATTTTGAAGAGTCCACTCATTCATTATTCTCTCTTATTTTCTTTGAAAATATCAACATCCATAATAAAATGTATTATAGTAATACACTACTGAAACAATAAAAATGTAAAACTCAGGTAACTATCCAAGAATTTTTGAATTCTATAGCAATATATATATATGAGAAAGGGTTTATTCAACTTCTCTCATCTGAGAGCATGAGCTTCATTTAGATTTAAAATGTATTTACAGCCAGTACCCTTTTATTATTACTTAGCAGGCTACATTTAAACTACTAACCAAGACCAATTCACAACAGATATACCATTAGTGAAATAATCAGAGCCAACACTGACAAAAGAGAAATAACAAGCTATTACAGTGGGGATTTAAAAAAAAAAAAAAAAAAAAGTGCTACCAGTTAGATATTATTAATTGTTGACACCTAAGAAAATAGGACTATTCAAGTATGCAGTGTTTGGGGGCTTTGTTGTTGTTTAATATGTTTATTTTAAAGGATCTAGGATTTTAGGCTTCAAAACAAAATAATGGTGTAGTGAGGTGCAGTTACATAAACAGGACATACATTCCAAGAACAAGTCCACTTTTTTGCCATTATATGCTTACTAGAGGTCACAATTCACGTAATGTAACTGAGTCACAGCTGCATGATGTATAACAAAGTTGTAAATTCTGACCACAAAGTCTATGGCAAGAGTATTATGCAATTAAAATCTGGACAAGGGAGAAATCTCAACAATAAGAACAAAGGTTTAAGTGGCATGATGTCTCTCCACTGATGCTCCTGCAAGAGAACCTTACTGTCTGACAGTAGGTCTACAAGAACAGAAAACACAAGTATCAATACAGCTTGTTCTTCCAAGTTATGTATACACTCTTCTCATATCTACAATTCATTACTGAACATGGAAAGAAGTGTATTTAAAGAAAGACTTTTCCCTGCTACATCTGTAAGAAAGTAGCATGGAAAGCAGCAAGAAAGGATCTTTACTTTCCACTAAATCAACATTCTATTCCTTTGATCCAGAATGTTCTTAGGTTCATAATGAGAATACTTGATTTAATACAATTAACACTCTGGGAAGCAAAAGAAAGACAAAAACATGACAAAGTGGTTGGAACTACATTGGAAACATCCTCCCCTCTCCCGCCACCCCATTACAAGACTGTACACGAACCCTAGAGAAAGGGAACTGGGCAACATGTTGACAAGTGCAGAAAACAGAAAGCAATTTGAATTTCTCACATTGAGTTATTCCTGAATGCAGAGTTTTAAAAGACTGAATGGAAAAAGACTGGATAATACATTCACCCACTTAATGAAAACATCTGCTAAGGAATTTACAAGCTGGCAGAAAAGAAATTGAGGTTTTTAACAGCACAAAAGCAGTGCAGAGTAGTTCTGAAAATATGTAAGCAGAGCATACAAAATTGATAGCATACTCTTATTTGAAATACTGGCCCACATTTGATTCAAGCATCCTAAAAGAAAATATGTATCAGGCAGAAAAGCATTTAAGAGGCAAGTAATGAGGATAATGATAGTGAAAAATAACTTCTTAAAAAATATAGGAGTAATTCAAAGGAAAAAAAAAAGAACTCCATGCCTTAAAAGAACTTAGTTCCAACTGGTAGGGAAGGTAGAATGGAATTCTGTAACAGAATACAAAAATAAAACATTAAGATGTAACAAGGTAGAAATGTTAGACTCCTGTATACTGTTCCTTATAGTAAGAGCAGGACTCACCATAACATATCATAGGGGCAATATGAAGAGTTTTACATACATATTTATAATACCTGTTCTACGTTATTACTTTTTTTTTTTTTGAACAAAAAGAATAAAGCAGAAAACTTAATGGTGTAAGCTAGTACTTAACTGATATGCTTCACAAAATATTCTCCTATGAGCATCTCCTTCCTTATTTGCTCAGAATATAAGCATAAATATCTTCATCCAGATGAAATCAGATTGCATGCTAGACTATATTAAACAGCTATGTTATGCTCTGATTTCCACACTGGAAAAGGGATCGACTCTTAGTCTCGTTTGATCCCCATAGAAAACAAGACTAGTTTTTATAATGAGAACATGAAATGCAAACATGAGAATGTTCAATTTTGGTAACCACAGGCTTCTATGAGAAAAGTTCATAGATTACTTCTGGTATTTATTTAAAAGTATATGCATTATTATAATAAACATGTCACAGATAGCATTACAATCCCATTCTATCCATCTACGTAAATATATTCTAGCAATCATCTTTAATATACACATATATGCTGCCATTTTGATAAAGGCATCAAAAATTCAAAAACTGTTGTTATCAACAAATAAGAACCACAACCACAACCTGGCATTAGACACAGGTACACTCCATCTGTCAGAACTGTCTTGGCCATAACAACTCCATAGCAGAGAGAAAGAGAAACTCCTGCGAGGTATAAAACTGACAAGGACAGAAAGAAAGAAAACATTCTCTGGACAATTATTAATTTAGACCATCAGTTCAAGCCTTCTTTTTAATAAAAAATGGAGACTCTTTCTAGGTAATTTAATTGTCAGCTTAAGCAGACAGTCATACATCCCAACATTAAAATATAAATACTGACATATTTATTCCACATGTGGGATTTAGATTGCAAGCCTTATTAAACAAGCCTTAGTCGTGCAAAACACTCACATAAGACATTACTTCCATGCCCACTTTGACTCACAAGTGGTAATCAGGCTAAAAAGAATTGCTTTTCAGATACCAGCAACAAAGAAAGTTACATGGAAATGATATGAGGCAGCCCTACCCCAGTAAAACCAAAGATTGACAATGCTCTTGCAAACTTTTATACCATACATCCGCAGATTGAGATGTTTCTTGTGACAAGGGTCAAATAAATTTCAGCTGCTGTCAAAAAAGGTATAAAGAAAAGACACATCCCATCTGTCCCCAAAAGCCTCCAAGTCATTCTAAGACCCAGACTATCTACTGTGCCTTTTCAAGCACCAGAAATCTGTGCTGCCAAGCCCTCTATCAATAATTATTACACTGAAATTGTGCCTTGCAGATGCGAAATTTTGGTAGCACGCTGAAAGCCAAACAATTAGGGCAGTATGAAAATATTAAACTGAAAAGACACTTTATAGCACAGTTTAAAAAAAATAAAGGATTATAAAGCTAACATTTTCACTGCATTGCACAGAGCAATTGTGCAAAGCTGAAGTGAATTTTTTCCAGGGGAAAAAATTAAGTCCTATTTGTCTCACAGAGTCTAAGGACCTGAAAAAAGCCACAGCCCTAACTTACACATTTGTAGCTAAATCTGTTCTTAGGAGTTCATACAATGAATGTAGCAGAAAAAGAGAAGAGTTAAGACAACTTAGGATGTGGAAATAGACATGTGCAAGTACTCCCTCTGCTTTACCTATGGGATTTTGGTGATAACAATGCATTAAAAGGAGTTACCCTGCAGCCTTAAATACAGTAGCGCATGCATTAGTTATTCTATTATGAAGACTGGACACACACACACATAACACCCACATGTAGATTAGCCATAGAAATGTTACCTTATACATTCTCTTGGCACTAGTTACCTTAGAAGTGTGGGAATAAAAATGTTGTTTTTGAAGAGGTACATTGTTTAGAGGGAAGGAATGTGGTATTGAGATATGCTTGCAGTGATAAGAAAGCTTAACAGAGAACCTTGTAAAATGCAGATGACTGGACTCCTTAGAACAATTAGGTGAAGATCACGGTGTCAAGTCAGATAAGTGAAGAAACATTTCCACTTCAAACAGTAAAAAAAAAAAAAAAAAATCCAAAAGAAATTTGAAATTTAACAGGCCGGCAACTGAAGGCCATGTATTGTCTGTAAGTATTAGATAGGTTGTGAACCTGGATTACCCAGTCAATGGGGAAACAGGGGAGGGTCCCGGTCATCAAGAAATAAAGTATACAAACTGTACTGTATGACTAGGTAGGTGCACTCCTGCTTGTGGAATGCCCGCCATTGCAATCGCGAATAAAATTGCTACTTCACTGAGATCCTCGCCTGAGCCTATGTTATTGGCTACAGAGTGTTTCTCACAAAAGCAACTTCATACAGTCATCCTACACTAAACCTAAAGCATTCTCGTCAGGATCCTGTGCAATAACCCATCCTACACTAAACAATATAGGCTTTCCTCCCTTTGCATTAGTTCATACGTAATAACTCTTCCTATGCTAGTTTGTCTGCAGCTCATTAGTTTCTTCACTTACAAAAACATTTCTGTGCAAACTACTTTTTGTGTAACCCTACCTCTCCTGAGCAACTTCTTGGTACGGAATTTTGGTTCATGAAGTAAATTAAATCAAGAAAGACTTTTCTAAAAGATAGGAAACACAGTAAAAATGTAGTCTGAAAAAGCTATATGTATAATAGCAGGCTTACACTTGCAAAACCACAGTTACGGGGCATTCATTACTAAGTGCTAAAAATGAGTAATTATCAGTTAAAAGAAATCTTGAGACAGAATTTCTTTGGGAACAAAAACAAAACAAAATGCAAAAAAAAAATAATCAACACACAATTTAGAACAAGACTGCAAACGCTACAATGAAACAGATAGCAATCTTGCCCACAAAGGAAAGCAACGTATGCAGAAACAGTTCTAGTAATATGAACTTGTTTCTAAGCAGCTTCCCATTTTTGAGCCATGACATCCTCCCTTGACAGAAACTAATGTTATATTATGAAAATAGCCATTACACATGAAGTGCTCTGTCAGTTTCAGACCATTAAGACACCAGCATGTATTTCTTGCTGCAATACCTGCTTCCAACTGCAATTCATCCGAACTAGAATTTAGCTTACACATTTGTGAATTAATTTACCTATCTTTCTTTCCTCTACCCTAAAAATTCCCAAAGAGAGCTGACACAAAGGATCCTTTGTCATTACCTGTGATTCTATTATTTCCAACTTCAGGTGGTGAAGTTTTCAGCTCTGTGAAACAGAATGTAAGTAAATGAAGCTGAGGTGTCAGATTCTCCCCCCATCATTACACTTACCTAAACATATCCATAAACTCTTAAACAAGTGAATACAAATTTATTTCAATTATAGCTAAGATGATGTATCATTTAAAGAATTGTATTCTTAATGTCATAATACTAAATTCCAACATGCAGTTTCAAAATGCCAGTTAAATGTTCCTAAGCATTAGGATATATTCCTTTATTGCATGATCACATAATTTTCTTATGTGTGACTCAGATACATCATTCGCACTTAAGATGTAAGGTTTTGAAGGATAAAATTAATTCTGATTGATGTTCTGGTCTTGCTTTCCCAATAGAAATTCCTAGACTTCAAAAAAGCAAACTGAACAACCAATATACAGTTACATGAAATATTGATCTCAACACTGCTCATCAAGGTAACAACTTCATTGCAGCACAGACATCTTCCACTTGATCCAACAGATTACATGAGGCAATCAAAACCTGCATGTGAACTATGAAGAGGACTTAAGACACACACACAGGCTGCTTGCTCTTCTCAGGTGGAACAATGTAGCATCAGCAATTCAAAACCACAAGATATGCTTCAGCATTCAGACTCAAAACTGCTCAGAGTATAGCTGCCTTGTATTTGTTTTCTGAAAGTTAGAGAGGGGGTCTAAGGACTGCAAACAACAATCCCCTAAGATGAGAAGAAAAATACTGTTCTTTTGTATTGGAATCAGACCAATCTCTTTTTATGAAACAGAATCCACAAATGATAAGTAAGATATGTTGCTGATCATCTTGATTCTGGACAACACAGATCCATCAAGAGCTACCTTAACATGAGCTACCCACTCAATTGACCCAATTGATTAAGGTAACTGTCCTGTATAAATTGATGCTAGTGACCAAACCTATTAACTTCAACAGGATTCCTCCAGAGCTGGAGGTTATATGGTCTTTGATGGACTTTCTCTTTCATGGTAACCAGGCAAAGAAATAGTGCCTCTAAAAAAAGGACAGCTCATTGTAATCACCTGATAAAAATTCTTGCGAAACTCTGAAATTCAGCTTACTATGGTCTGGCATTTTGTGGCTTATCCAGTTGAATTATAAAACTCTGTGAAGCAACCGTATGAGAATTAAAACACTAGTAAATGTAAACCAGTACAAGAGGTACACAAGTTTCCTCTTTTGCCTTGGTATGAGTTTAATAATTAATCTTCACTGTTCAATAGTTAAACACAATGCACAATGTTTACGTAGTCGTTATTCTTTTACTCTTAAACTAATGTTAGAAAAGGATAGAGATGGACTGGTCCTAGGAAAAAACTGGTTAATATTTTGTGTGAAGTGGCTTTTCTTTGTTTGTTTGTTTTAATAGTGAGGAGCACTAAGTTACTAGCATACTGGGACTTTTTATTTATTTGTTTATTTAACCAGAATTTTAAGTCTTTTTTTTTCTGGGGCAATTTTTTATATACAGTCTCTTTAGGAATGTAATCTAAACCTAGCGCAAATAATTTACACCAACCAGATCTCTGTTAGGCAACACTTTCTTCAATGCTTTTCTTTTATCTTAGCTGTAGATCAATACCAAGGCGGGGTTGGGAGGTGGTAGGATTTCCACAACTTTTTCTGATGAAACACTAAGCAGTTAAGAGTGTGACTTCAACTGAAACAACCCTATTCCCCACATCAGCCACCGGTGAATTCCGTAAAGAAGCAGATGGGGAAAAAAAGAGGAGTAGGGGAGAGGGATTAAGTGCATCCTGCTATTTTCATGAACATTTTCTACACATAGCCTAAACAAAATTAAAAAGCTTTGTCATATAGTGTCCTAGTGTACTTTCAGAAGGCAGAGATTACCAAAAATTTGATTTAACAGCACTGAAAATTCATGCAGCTAGCTTCTGAGTAACCTTCCTTCTGTTTATGGTTGATGTAGAAGGAGGAATGGAATTTCTTTACAAGTTGTCAATTTTACAATGTTCTAGGTTTTCAAATATATTTTCTAGCACCATAAAACACAAAAGCAGGAATGCTCACTGAGGACTCAAAGTTCTAAAATTCAGCCATTTTTACATAACCTCACCCATACACAGAGAAGCTCTGGGGTTTTGTTTGTAATACTAAATAGTTCTGCTAAAAACTGTCTTCAAAGCAATGGTAGAATTATGTTTTTTCTTCCCTCAAGTCTTCCTGAGTAAATCCACCTTTGGAAAAAGACCAGAGATGGCCTTAAATGCAGATATGTCAAAAGAGTTATACTACTACTTTTTGAAACATTAAGCAAAAGGGTCTTCTTTAACAAATTTTATATAGCACATCCACTTGAAATATAAACTTATCCACATGAAATATACTCGACATACAGTTTCCTTATTCTTCTACTGGTAAGTCATGCTGCCCATCTAGGTAACATTTCTGACCTTACTTTTTTTTTTTTTTTTTTTTTAATTTTATTGGCAATACAGCAAATTTGGTTCATCCTCTTCAAATATGTCAGAAAAAAAAATAATCAAAGCCTGTTTTTAATTAAACAGCCTTTTAAATATATCGCTGTTCCATTTCCCTATGGGATTGTGCTGATAGGAATAGTGAGCACGTACTGAAGTGCAAGCACCAGGCACCTGAGATTTTTCGATTATATGTTTTTGCTGCAAGGAATATACTCCTCTAATACCCTACATCATGATTCATAAAACAGGTATGGACAGTCTTTCAAAGGCAACTCAGACAGAAAGTTTAGGAACACCGGGGTTATTGGCATGCAGACAATGTACCTGCACAGCACCGAGCAGCCTCTTGAAAGGTAAGGTTGATAAGAGGCACACACCAACACCAACAAAAAGTCCAACCCACATAGTCCAAGTGTGAGTACTTCAGTGTGTGTGAGAAAACTGTTCTGAACAAAATACAAATCCATACCCGGTACCCTGGTACTTATAATTACGTACACACTTGTACTTAATAAGATTATGCAATAATCACTTCTTATCAGTGAGCAGTAGGAATTTCATACTTGGGGCAGAAAAAATCCTTATGCTTTTTGTCTTATTTCCCAGCTATTCAATTGGCATAATAAGACTTTTGTAGCTATATTTTAATTATTTTGTTTCCTAATCAGTCCTCTGTCATTTGAGTAACTAAAACCAAGAAATAAAGATCCTAACTTCAAACATTTTCAAGCAATAAAGAAGTAAATGCTAGAACTTTTTTCATTTTTCATAGATGCAAGGCAAATGCACACAGAGACTATTTACTAATACCAATATTCCATATTTCAGAAAGCTATACAGTCTGCATTCACATAGACAAAAATACAGTCATCACAATCATACAAATCAATTCAAAGCCAACATGCTTACTAAAGCAGAATTTCCCAATAGTTCACAAAAATAGCAATAAAATAACTATTACTGGAATTCTGTATAAAGACAAAAGATGCAGGAAAAATATTTTTGTCTATTAAAACCTACCTGTTGGAACATGAACTTGAAATATTCAAAACTTGCTAAAGCTGAAAACTCTTTAAAGTGTGATTAAGGTTTCCTAACCAGCACAATAATATTGATTTATCTGTCCCTCCTCTCTCCCACATCTCACAAAAATCAAAAGATTTGTATTAAAATAAGCTATTAAATACAATGTCTGGTATTTTATCATCATGGAAGCATTATTAGAAGAGATAAGCAGTTGACTGTCATACCCACGCATATCTCCACCAGCCAAATGTGGTAACATTCCTACAAAACCTTCAGACGTTAGCAGTACTAAAGAAGTTATTTTCCAGCAGCTGGCAAGAAAAGGAAAGCTGTATTCTCAGTGACCAATAGATCATTTTAAAGCTTTCTGCAGCATGCTTTAAATCTTATTTTATTACATAAAATAAGCATCTAGAGGCATCCTAATCTTTACACAACTTTCTTTGAACTTTCTTCTACTTTTCTCACATTGTCACGTTTTGTCTTTAGCATTGATCAGTATCCTCAAGTCTGAGCAAAAGGGCACAGAGGGAACAAACCAAACATAACCTTTGCACATTTGGTTAATATACATTGCTAAAAAAAGATGGGGACAAGGGCAAGGAGGTGGAGGGATGACAACACCCTGTAACACCCTGTGACAATCAGCACAGTACTTGATTTCACAATTTCAGCAGCATCAGTGCCAATTAGTACTGCCCACTGACCTCTAATTCAGTCTGGAATACATCCACAAACCTTAACCTGATTAGGAATTTGTGCACAATTGTGAAATTCCATAGTTGCACTTTTTTTTCTCTGCTCTAGCATCATGAGTTTTACTTGAGTTTTATTTCAAGATAAACATTGAAGTAGCTAGGGAAAAAAAAAAAAGTAAAATACAAATACAGCTAATTTATAGAAATTATTATGGAATTTACAGGAGTATTTCCAACAGTTTTGGGTCTGGTTGTTTTTTTTTAATGCCAGAGATTGTATTTGAGCTAACTCGGCAACTTAAAAATCAGGCATAAAATGCCAACATCTTAACTTCAATTAAAAAGGAGATTGGTACAGTAGTTTTAGATTTTTCCATATAAACTCTGAAAATTAACTGCTAGAAAAAAACATAGTAGACCTGTTGTTAGCAAGGATTTAGAATTTTTTTTTAAAAAAAAAAATGCACTCTCTCAAAGTAAAGAGTTCAGTGCAGTGACACATCCATGTCCCAAAAGCATCTGCTCTCTTCTATGGCTGAAGCAACTAACAAACCAACAAAGTTTCATTTCTGTATGTACAAAGAGTGACTGTGTGTGTATTTTCACCACTGATGCAGAAAAAACGACTTTCTCTGACATTAGCAGTTATCCTCACTAGGACTACTATGAATATTCCTAGTCCACTCAGTACCCTCACAAGCAAAGGACTTTCTTAGTCATTTCTCAAACCTGTCCTTTGGACATTAAACTGTGCCTAAACCATTCACATTGCAACAATCAGCTGAACAGGCTGGGCTAACAGTCAGGGCAAATTATTTTAAAGTTTGTATTTGCTCTCTCAAGTTCTAACACTGTTTATGGTGAGAAGATAAAGAAAATCTTTCAAAGGAAGAGTTGCTGTCACAGAACATCTATGAAATTAAACAGCTCAGAAATACAGTTTAATAAATGCTTAGCTTAAATTACTTTGATATTTTAGGTATTTCTTTCATTCAACTTAGCTTCCACCCCAAGATGCTCAGCTCTACTTGTTTTTCCATAGGTAATACTTAATTGTTTGAGACTTGCACAAAGTTCTTGCTACTCTGACAAGGTAAAGATGAGTGCTGCATTCTATTGCAGTTCATTAAGCTATGAGAATGGCTCACATAAAGCCTGACAAAAACAGCACCTCATTCTGTTATCTTCCAAAAAAATTACCCGAAATGTAGTTTAATAAATTCCATAAACTTAAGGATGTTACTACTTGAAACTAACGCACAGATGCAACATTGACAAGATCAAGTTACCACCACATATCATGGCTTCTCTATTACAATTATGAAATAGAATGGGCACATAATTAGCAATCTAAAAGAAGCTTTTGAAGCCCGGCAATTTTGACTAAGACCTGCTCTATGCCAAGAACAAGATGCAAACAGCTTAAAAAAAAGAAAAAATTCCACGCACATAAGGAACTAGTCATTTTTCCATTCCAGATCTAAACTCCCCTTGGTCTCCTTTGTCCATATTTAGCTCATGCTGTTCCGGCTCAACTGAATGTCTTTAAAAAAGGCAATGGAAAGTTCTCCACTGTTACCCATACAGAGGAATAGAAGCTTTTGCTAGAATAAATCCTTCATCAGCGTTCTTTACATTTCTCTGTAAAATAATGTAAAAACATTATTATTACTTAACAGATTCCTCAATCGCTTCTTGTGTAATTTCATTGAAGTAAATTGATTTTTAGCAACCATCTCATTGCTGTTATTAGAATATGAAGAGTTTGAAAATATATTAACATACCCTCCCCTTACCCTTATACTATTACTGTTATACTATATACTTTCTAAATCAAGTTTTCTACCTCGTGGCCCTACTCCAAACCAGAACAGAGGCAAACATGCAGAGGGGCTGGTCTCCAGCCTCTTCTAAAGCTCAGGGTATTCTCAAAACTGAAGGAGACAGAAAGAAGAAACAGATACCAGAATTCTCAGAAACAGCACGCACGTGCCAACCTACCTGAATAAAGAGGAAATAAATTTATTTCACTCTTTCCAGATATAGACTAGTTCCCCTCACCTCTAATATATGCCAAGGCAGGGCAAATGGGAAGACAACCCCAAATACATCTACTAAATAGAGAGAATGGGAAGAGGAAAAAAATCCCCAAAGTACCAGCACTGCCCTGTATGAATCAGCAAACTAGTCATACAGCCTGTGCAAATGTTGGTATCATACATCACACTTAAAGATACTTCAGTGGAACAGTAACATGTAACTATTTAAAGAACTCACAAACCACACAGAATGTAGACACCAGTAAAGAAGACCTAACCATTTCAGTTTACTGAAGAATCACAGTAAATTAAAAAATATAATAAAGTTAGCTAAATTACTCAGATTACACACAAGAACATAGATTTAGCATTTCTGGACTACAAAAATAAATTACTATCTAACTCTAATCAGTTATTATCTAACTCTATATTGTGTAAGTACTCTATCGTGCAGAAAGAACCCCCAAACCATGCAGAAAGAACAAATTCTTGGAAGAGTTTTAACAAGTTTCCACTGCTCCATCAACCTCCATCAGGTCTTGAGCTGAACAGCATCATGTAGGCAGGGAATTTAGCCACTCCCAATATTCTGTACTGGGAGAAAAATAAAGTTCACCACTTTGCAATAGCCATTTTAGTTCACTACTCAGTGCAATCTTCCAAATATCTCTGGTTCTCTATATTCCAATCAAAAGTAAACTAATACTTTTGAACCATAGTATACATACTGCTCTACAGAATAATACCAAGAGGTCAAGGCAGCAGAACTGACATAAGCAGTGGCCAACAGGAGCAAGCCAGACTGCCTGCAGAGCAGAAATCAAAGAAAAAAACAAAAAGATGACTTGACAATGACCATTCTTTACAAATCACCCAAACCGTGACTCCTAGTTAAATTTATATTGAAGTAGATAAGTAAGTTTTATTCCCCAAAGCATTTTCAAATAGGATCTAGATGAGAAACCCACAACTTTAGAGGAAAAGGATATCTCATGGCAGCAGAGTAACACTCTAACAGAGTTCAGCCTAATACACCAGAAGGGTGCATTATACCTAGATTACACTACAAGGGCACAAAATAAGAAGATGCAAATTAGTTTAAGAGTAGCTACATGGTTTATTAAACAAATACGTTCCATAACCACATAATTTATTACTCCTAAAACACTATATATGGACATAAATGCCATACCATAAACATCTGTAACATACCTTTTCTAAGTTTTTTGGCTCCAAACTGAATACATAGTCAATTTGGGTGTAGTGGGTTATATTTGACAAAAGATTTAATGCTAACAGAAGAATGACTAATGGCCACACTGTAATTCTCCTTACAATACAAAACTTTTATTAATTATTGATAACTTGCAGCATATGTTGGAACAGTTTGTGGACTGTGTTATTTTGCCCAGCACCCGATCCTGATCTATGTTTATACATTTTCTTCTCTGTGGTGCTGCTGGCCGTAGAGAATTTGGTGTTACTATACAACAACATTCTATTTCATCAGAAGTGCCCCTCTACCTCCTGACCTCATGCTTCAAGTTTAAGGACTAAGGTCAGAATTCTATAGCGGGGGGAAGAATCACTCACATATGTATGTTCTGTGATTGAAGTTTAAAAAAAATCAAATTATTTGGCTTGTTAATAGAAGCATGAATTATCCAAGGAAAGGTACAGAGAGAAAAGTTCAACCAACTAACTAGGTTATCTTTATTTGTGAACAAGTACAAACTAAACACTTTCACACTCAAAATATTTGCATCTATCTGCACACATACTGAAATATAAGAAAATCCATTTAAACATAAGAAAATAAACTTTTTCAAAGTGAGGTGGTTTAAACACTAGAAGAGGTTACCCAAAGAGCCTGTGGAGTCTCTGCCTTCAAAATCTGAGGGGATCATGTCCTGAGGAACCTGCCCTAGTAGGCCCTGCTTTGAATAAAGGGGTTAAACTACATGATCTCCAGAAGTCCCTTCCAACCTCAATCCTCCAGTGATTCCATTATTTAAGAATCTCAGTTTCTACCAAAAAAAAAAAAAAAAAAAAAAGGACAGCAAAACAAAGGTTCAGGAAAAACAAGATTAGTCAGATAATGCGTAACACCTACAAATATTTCCCAAAGTCACCATCACTATTCTACAGTTACCTTTAGAGCCTACATGAAATGTCTGAGCAAATTATGCAACTCAGAAGTTAATGTTTGCTTGAACAAAATTCTGCATGAAATTTTATCTACTACAAGGTAACAACTGCAAAGGAAGCACAGCTAAAAACAGCATTAAATAAAAATTACTTCTTGTAACTATACCATTTGTAAATGAAAATACCTGACTGAAGTAGCAAGTCAAAACCTACGACTGATGACTGTGTCTGCTTAGATCACTTTCTCCCCAGGAGTCATGACTTCTTCCTAAATGGTATTTCCTATGGCAAAGATGGACTTCACTGGGAGTCAGCTGAGGAAGCCTTCAGCTTCCCTGTCAGATATTAGTTTATATCTTAACACAAAGCAACAAACAAAGAAAATGAAAAAATGAAAGCTAAAATTCTTTTCCTGCCCAGGCCAAGTGTTTGACTGAACATATTAGCTTGATTTTAAAGATTCTAAACTCATATCAAAGTGTTTGGGAAACAGCCAAACAATTCCATCCCTCCTCCTACAGAAAACAGGGGTATCATATCAAGTTCTCAGATAACAGGTTCAAAACAGTACATAGGAATGAGTTATTCACGCAACACAAGATATATGGTGATGCTTGCTGATTCAAAAACCATACGCGGACTCAAGAGTTTTAAAAAATTAGGCACATTCATGGAAGAAAAAGCTACACAAAACAGCATCCCCACTGAGAGACTGGGAGAGCTGACCTAAGGAGTAACCTGATACACTTGCCTAGAAAAAAAGAGTAAGAATAGAGCATCTGCTGTCAGCCCTGGGGAATGAGTAGGATTGAAACAATGGTCTCGTCACATACCAGCTTTAGACTTCAAGATAGGATAGCAGATTAATCCAGTACAGTTGTTCTGTGAAGAATGATCTCTGGATTGCCAAAATACAGAAAGAAACTAACAGTGTTGCAATAGCACATCAATCCTCCAAAAGAGGAGTGAAACAGTGGTTTGACATTATAATACGATCCATGAAATATTTAGTTCTACTGCAGCCTGAGAAGGCAACTTACTTTCCAGCCTTTCATAACCTTTTTTTTTTTTTTAAAAAAAATAAATCTAAAGAAACCAAGGTGGACTAAGGAAAAACGTTTTTCATCATTACAGCAATTAAATCAGGAATTACAATTTTATTTGAATAAAAACAGGCTTCCAATGAAGTATAAATAATCAACATAGAGCCTGAGAAAGTAACATGCAATTTCAGGAGAAAAATATGTAGTATTTAGTTTTAAGCAATTCAAGTATGTATTAAGACATTAAGTGAAAAAAGAAAAACAACACACCTCTTGCATGTCAAAGTTGAAAAAAAAAAAAATCAGGTCACTGTCTGTCATACAGCTCTCTACTCCAGAAAGTAATCTGAAAGAGCATACCACTCAGTACAGATCACAGGAGAATGTTAGTGTGCACGGGCAGAGAAGAATAGTACCAACAATGAATCTGTTAATCTAGAACATATATCAACAAAAATTTCTGGAAACATGGGTTTCTGAAAGCTATCAAGAAAGCCTTGCCACCTTCCCCTAGCCTACTAACATAAGCAGGAACCCCAGCTAATCACAACTAGCATGGCTGGAGCAACACTAATGTAACTGCATCCTAGAACACTTAATTTTCAGAAATTATCACCACCATGAATAGTAGCAAAGAAAAAAAAAGCAACTAAATGAACCATAAAAAATACTGATTATTTGTACACAGAATCCCAATGACCTTCTCTTCCTACAGGATATCCAGTATGTTCTACACAAGAGAAAAACTTCTTTATGTTAGCTCCTTGTCTACACTATAGTTCCAGCCTTAACAAGTGAGTTAAAGATATTGAAGTTTACTTCTCAACAACAGGCTATAACAAGACATTGAGGTCCCTTAAAATTATCTAAACTCACTTATTTGGTGAAGATTCAGCTTCATAAAGCTTCCTATATCCCCAAAACATCACATCCCTCATATCTGCAGTCTTTTATTTTGGAACGAAAGAGTACAGCACATACTGAAAGAAAATAAAATTTAGGAAGCAAGACATTAAGTAATCTCATTTTAGAGCAAATCAATAAACTGCACAAAGTTAGTCCTATCAAGAGATTTTATGTATTTGGGGAAACAGATGCCAAAACCTTGTTCAACCCTGAAATTTATAGTGTATTTGAAGGTGAATCTTGCAGTTTACTCCTCCACTATAATTCTATTTGACTACAATGGGTCACACAAAGTCAATCTGCTCTGATCAGTACTGAACATAGAAGCTGATAGACTCAGCAGTATCAGTAAAGTACGGCTTCATGGATCAAGCCATACTTAAATACACTATGAAAAACAAAACAAACAACATAAAACACAAGGCCATGACCTTACATTTTTCCATCAAAAATAAAACTATTCTCTTTGGTATCTAGCATGTTTACAGATCACTGAAAAATATTTCTGAGGAAAATATAAACATTCCAAAGCAACACTAGAGGCTGAGCACATAGCCAGTAGCTTTCTATCATTACAAGAAAGGAGAAATACTTCACAAGTATCAGACAGATCATTGTCCATGTGATGGAGATTTAACTCCCTGATACCCAACAAATAAAGAATCCTTCCCCAGTTGCATCCTTCAACACATTAGAGAAAAACAAATGCATCTCCTCTCAATCTGACATTGTATCTTGCAGACTTTACCTCCCAGGGAAAAAACATTCAGTGCTGAAGCCAGACAGAGGCAGTCTGGATTAAACAGATGGCACACTATTTAGAACACTTTCACTGTTAATAACATGATAATGGCATTCTTCCTGGAACTCTTCTCCCAATATCCCCATAAAAAAAAACAACTGAAACATCTTTTCATCAGATACTAAAAAATCAAAGCTGCAGTCTGTCCTAAAATCCTGTCAATACCATGTTATAAAACAGTGTATATTCCCATTTTTATAAATGTGTCAAAAATCAGTATCCTGGAGTTTGTGTTTTGCTATAAAGAATTAACATTATAGTAGTATCTAGAGTAAAGAAATGGTGTAAGCCTTTGTAAGTCAGTGACTGGGTGGTTACCTTTATCAGTTTCTTTCCAGATAAAAGGCACAATGTACTCAACTTCGAAGCGTACATATATATATATGCGCATATATATATATGTATATTCAGATAGTCACACAATCAACACTTCATAATTGCCACAGCACGCCAAACCCCAAGCTCTCCAGGAACAGGCACTGAATGTAACGAAGCAGTAACCTCAATGGAAATGCAGGTCTCAAGAAAACCCTTAACTTACAGTTACCTTTCAGCACAGCTCCAGAATTCCAGGCAGCTTCCACGCTTCTCCTAGGGAAACAAACAGCGATGCCCTTTTAGGACGCATCCAGCGGCGGGCACCGGACGGGCTCACCCCCAACAATCCCCCAGCTCCTGCCCGCGACGAGCAGAGCCCCGAGACCAGGCAGCGGCCGAGCGGGGGGCGCGCGGGCCCGGGGCTTACATAAGCGCGGCGCCCTGCGGGAGGAGGCAAGGGCGGCCCCGCTCCCTTCAGGAGGAGGCGGCGGCAGGGACGGTTCGCGCCCCCGCACTCACAGCCCCTGCGCGCTTCCGTCCCTGCCGGGGCGCCGGCACCAGCCGACGGGCAACGCAGGAGGGAAAAGGAAGGGGGCACTCGATACCAGCCCATCCGAAGCCCCACCCGCCGCCACTCAAAAACTCCGGTCCCGAGCGGAGCGGCCACACCGCCTCCTCACCTCTCCTCCAGCCGCTACCGACCCCCCACCTCAACAACGCGCCCGCCCATTGGGCTGCTTCCGCGCCAAACAAGCCCCGCGCTGATTGGCCGCGTGCTTACCCCTTCTCTCGTCCGGCAGGAATTAAACGGAACGGGAAGCGCGAGGAATTCTTGTGGCCGGTCCCGATTTCTGCTTCGCAGGCAGCAGCCGCTGCCTTCCGTTTCCGGGGGGCTGTGACCTGGCGGCCGGTCACGGAGCGGACAGGTACCGGGGACCCCTGGCGTGCCGGTGGAGCTGGGGGCTAGGCGTGCGTGTGCCCAGAAAGCGTTTTCTGGGAAAAGGGCAAATATTTGTAGGAGAGGGTGTTTGTTTGTTTTGTTTCGGAGGTAGCAATAGACTGCGGTACAGTTCTCGTTAAGATTTTCTGCTCCATCGTTCTTGCCCCTACAGCCAGGGTTCTTGAGGAGTCACAGGCTTTGAAGCTGTGTTTTAAATTTTCCTGAAAATGCGGAGCATTGCATTAGCTCTTCGCTACTAGATACGTGTTAAGATGAGAAATTCACATTACTTTCTTATAGCGTGTGTTCGTCTCACTGAAAATGTTCGTGTTCCTATCTGCCTTTATCGGTCTTCTAATGAGCACTAGTGTTCTCTTGTTTTTTCCTGATACTGCTTAATATAAGAAAACTTACATAGCCGCTTCATGAGCGTAATGGTGGTGACAACTTACAGGGCAGCAACACTCTAGCCTACAATATACCTGCTTAGATAATCAAACGAATTACTTATACCTTGGAAATCTTTTAACCTGTCACTTAAATCAGGGCTTCAAAGCACTTTCAGTATAATAACGTTAATGTAATTTGATACAAACAAGCTTCTGTTTTTCCTAGTTCAACAAATCTGCACATTTGTTTCTTTAAAACTCACAGGAAAAATGTGAAGTCTGTCGTGCGCTTGGAGCAGTGCACCAAAACTTCTAAATTAGATGTCTTCTTCCCATATGATAACTGTAAAAAAAAAAAAAAGGGGGGGGGATGAAAAAGGATGAAGCATATATTCCATAAAGATGAATAAAATTGTGCTTTTTCTAGATTCTGAAGAATAAGTAGCGCCTATAGTACTGTAAAGAGACAATGTAAGCTTGTCTAAGTTAATATCTATTACCAACCCTAAAAAACTCAATCTTTGAACATACAGAATTCTAAATGTAGTTGTATCCGCATCTGTAGCACAGTTTTAAGGACTATGCCTTTTGTATCCTGACATTTTAGAACTTAAAATTCTGAAATGTTCTAGTGTCTGTAAGAAATAAAAGCTGTTTAAGCAAATGTCAAAATCAGTCAATTCTTGCCTACTATTTTGAAGATGGAACTTCAAAATATGAATTAAAAAAACAGGTGCCATGTTTAAACAAAATCAGTATTCATACAGGATAAGTGTTGACAACAATTTAAGAAATGTGACTTTTAACAGCTTCCAGTCCATATGCTTTATACTAGGAAACAAGATAGTTTCATCACAGGGTGCTTTAATTGATTATCCATCTTTTTTTTTTTTTTTTTTTTCTGCTAGGTGTGTGTGTGTTCAAATTTTGAGTCAACAACATTAAATTCTTATTCTAAAGTTTCAGCTGATGCCACCAGTTAATTCTTAGTTTAGTATTGGCACCTGAGAAATGCTAGTTTCACTGTCAGCACTGAAGATTGAAGGATTGCCCTGAGCTACAAAATACATACTGCTGCAGTAACAATACTGCCCAGCCTTACATAGAGTTCTTAATTCTTTGTTTCGATAGCCAGCCCAGCTCTCTAAGATTTAAGTCATTGTTTTCTTGTTTCTTTCTGCAGTGGATAATACGGATGTGAATGGAAAGTCAACAGTTCCTGTGTAGCTTAACTACATACCTCACATTGGTCTTCCCTACTGCTTTTATGCTAAGATCAAAATAAGTTTAAACAGTTCTACAGTTCATAAAATGGAAAACCTGCTATTTTTAACTAGTGTGTGTAATATCTGCACCACTTTATTAAAACAAATATTGCCTTTAATTGGAAATCTCTACTTTTATATTTTCTTTTCAAGTAGGTTTGACCAAACTTATTACTAAAAAGATGATGGAGTATGGGGAATTAAAAATCTGATTTCTGTTGAAATGTGAACATCTTCTAAGTGTTTAATATGCTGTTATGATTGGATTTAAAGCTAGTAGTTCTGCATGGTTTTAATATTTGATATATATGCATAAATGCTTGTAACAAACTAACATTGGATAAGGATTCTATGATTCTGTGTTTTTAATGTCTACTGTAATGCCCTATTCTTTTATATTTACATCGGAATCTTCTGCATTTTTTTAAATTTGAAATTAAACTGTGACAAGTTAGTGTACATACATTCAATTGCATTGTTTGAGTAATTCAAGTTCGTGACCTCTTTGGATTCCAGTTATTTAAAGGAGCTGGGATAAGCCATAGTAAACAGTATTCTATAAATGTGCACATAAGTCACTAACTTAAAATTACTTGGTTTTATATTCTATCTAGGATTTTCTAGTTATGGAGTTAGTTTGATACCTCTCAATCCACATCACGCTTTTAAATTCTAAATATAAAAATAAGGATATTTTACTGGCTAGTCTCAACTAAGCCATTCAAACAGTCATTACAAGTCTCAACTTGAGAGACTATTTTACTGGCTTGAGTCTGTTTCAACTCAGCCAGTAAAATATCTCTCAAGCCAGTAAAACGGTCTCAACTAAGCTAGTCATTACAGGTCTCAACTTGTAACGCAGTTTCTTAAATGGCATATTTAAAAAAAGTCCAATGTGGAGTATTTAAACTATGATTCTGAAATATTTATGTGACATGTATATAGGCACTCTGATATCAAACTTGGATGAACTATTATCTAGCCTCCTAGGTTGTTTGATTTTTCTTCGTGTTCCTAGGCAATGTTTGTGTTATGCTATGCTATGTATTTTAAGGTCCATATTGATGGCCTTTTTATTAGGAGAAAAAAATCCATTAAAATACCGTAAATCCATAAATAACATAACGTTGCTGTTAATTCTTTGGAAATGATTTTATATGAAGACTCTTGCCTTTAGACACGTGGCTATTGCTGATAATAAATAAACCAACCATACAGGTTTTCAGACAAAATAGCCAACTATATGGGAAATAATACAATCTAGTACAGGTTGCTTTGCTGTTCTTTATCACCAGCTTCTGAAATGCTACACAGTCTCTTAGCTCTTCAAACAAAGGTGCACTCTTCACAAAGCAGAAACTGGTGTTTTGTAGGACTTCTTGTAACCTCCCCACTCTTCCTGTACAGGGTGTTAGTCCTTGTGTGTGGAAAATAAGATAGACTCCCTGAGAGCTAAAAACTCCTTATCTTTTCTTTTAGGTATGGCACACGGAAGTGAACATGGCCATGGCCAAACAGAACTCCCTGACTACAGGCAGTGGAAGGTGGAAGGTACTCCACTAGAGGATGTTCAGAAAAGGCTGGCTAAACGTGGTCTTAGGGATCCATGGGCTCGGTAAGTGCAAGAGCCTCAAAAATTATCTTGATATGTTGTCCTGTAGCATCAACTGGGTTTTGTCATTGCAGACAATACTTTCTTTAGTAAAAATTGTGAAAATTCATCTACAATAAGTAAATTAGAATTTTTGTTGTGTTTCCGTCTCTTGCACAGAGGTCACACACTGCATTACCTTGACCAGCCTCTGCATTTTTGCCAGGCACCCTTGTACTTTGTGATGTTTCCTGATGATATAGATCAAGCACAGTGACCAGGGCCTCATCCACCAAAGCACATAAGTTATGCTAGGTTTTGCACATGTGAGTAAGGCTATCTTTTTTCGGCACAGAGTTTGTGTGCTCAGTTGTTGCTGAAGTCAGTGGAACTTACATCCTAGAAATAGGGTTGCTCATAAACAACAGGAGGCCTTTATTTGAAAATAAGAAATACACTAGTACGCCATGTGGAATTTGATTCAACTATGCATTTCATTTTGCTAAGAAACAAATGTAACATGGAAGGTAAGGTAAACGTACATCATGGAAGGTGAGATTTTTACCTCTCAGTTGTCCTGTTCTACAATGAATGCCACCTCTTTTTCTGCTAGAGCAATTCTGGAACATTTAGGCAGCTATAAAACAATGATTAGCATGCATTCCCCCATCATAAACTATGTAAAATTTTGGTTGAGTACTCTTCAATCTTGGTGAATAAAACAGTAAATATTTTGTGCTGTGTGGTCCAGTTCTTCTGTAAGAAGAAAAACTACATGAGCAACTTCTCCAGGAACATTCATGCAAGAGGCTTTACCTGTTAGCACTTTCTTGTAGTGATAATAGTAATCTCTTTAAAACTTTTTGCATGCTATAACCTCTGGAGGAGATTGCGGTTGATGGCACTTTTTTCCATCTCTGTAGCAAATGTACATTAATGTATATATTCCATATGGAATAAGCTATGTGAAAGATGTCATATTTGGAAACCTACACCTTTTTCAATAAGTATCCTGTAACAGCAACTAGAAAACACTCCGCCATGCCAATATTCTTTCATCCTGAGTCACAGAAACCATTTGCACAAGAGAATATGATCTGTGAACATAAATACTTGATCACCTTGTTAAAATCTCTATCTCCCACCAAAATGATGGTTCTGATTTTGTGTGTCTATGTAAATGTGTTCTTCTCCTTTTTCTTGAAGACTTGGTGTCCTTAGAGACTCTGTTTCTTTTCTATAGATTTCTGTAGATTATGCTGGCTGAACTACATAGTGCAGGTTGAACTACACTATGCTGATTGGTTGTCAGTCACAGCAGTGACTAACATTACAATAACAATGCATTAAAAACAGTGAGACAAGAGCATCAGCTTTGTAAATATTCTAACTGTTTAGCAAAACATCATATTTTTATCTTTCCAAAATCAGTTTTAGTAGACTTTTCTGACTTTGCCTAACATAGTTAAGCGTTCTGATGTATAACAAAGTGTCTCCACACTGGGATGTTTTTTCTATGTCTGGAAAAACTTACCCTTCAAGATTGAATTATTCTAGATGTTGTATGGCACAGTGACTAGTCTTTGTAGTTACTTGTAGTTACAAATTTGGGGAGATGAGTCTCATACTAGAATTGTGTTTGTCGATGTTATTTCTACCTCATATAGATTAATATGTGTAACAGCTTAGAGTTGATGTCATTAACTTCAGTACTTAAATGATAGAAATGTTAGTCTCAATGCATATCTAAGTTGAATCAACATTTTTTTTTTTTCCCAAACAAAGATACTGTTATATTTGTAACAGTGGCTCCACTGATCCTGTTCTATTCTTTTGTTTTTATTTCTCTTCTAGTAATGAAGTCTGGAGGTATATGGGTGGCTATGCAAAACCTGTCACTGTAATGGAAATCTTTACTAGAGGACTCAAGTGGGGATTTGCAGCTTTTGTGATTGCTCTTGGCATTGAGTATACACTGTTTCCCCCAAAGAAGAATGGAGGCCATCACTAAAGGTCGAATATGACAACTTGCTGCTTTTTCATTACTAAAATGTACAGAAGACCATTGCCCATTCTGTACTTATAATATGCGTATTAAAGTATGTCACAGGTAAAAGCATGTTTCTTTGGTTTTATTATGCTTTTATGAAAGGATCAAAAAATGTAGCCAGAGCAGTTTCCTCAACTTCTGTTTGCAGAAAGAAAACAAGATACACACATGCTCTTGGGCTTGCTGTACCATCTTTTAAAGAACAGGGGAAACTGTCAGCCCAGTCCGTTAAAGCCCTGCCAGCATTCTATTGAATCAAGAATGTGTGTTCTTTTTAAGAGACAGTATCATATTACTTAAAGATTTAATAGCTATTATTTGCTGGTGGTCTTGCATGTCTTGTCATTTCTTAAAAGTATAACTTATTATCCACTTTTGTCTCTAAATAAAAATATTACCGTAACACTGCCTAAAAGTATATGAAAATACCAAACCTTACACTTAATCATATTGAAGAATTAACTAAATTGCAGACACTACACACCAAAATAAGCTGTTCTGTGTAATATCCAGAAATTAAAACTTACTGTTCTGCCATATTTACTAAGCAAAGGGGTACGTTTCACTCAGCACTAACTGTACCTTATCCTAGTACGACTTCTGATATACTTTAGCATAATTTAAATATGTGGAAAAAAAGAGAACTAATTTATCTGGTATCCAGTTTCAGTTGTAAGGTTGCATTAGTACAGATTCTTTTATACCTATTCTTTTATATCTTTTGTTTTAAATATCTTTTTTTTTTTTTTCCTTGCACTGTAGATCAGCCTCTTGTGTTTTTAGAGTGCCTGGAGTGAAAAATATAGTAGAAAATAGCTTTTTGGCAGAATGTCCTCTACAGTGTTTGGAATTAACATTGGGTAGATATTTATTTTAAATATTTCTTATGCCTTTAGTAACATAAGCAAAGGAGGGTATACTATCTTTTCAATCCAGACGATGATATCTGTTGTCACTAAACAGAAGAGCAAAAGTAATGAATTTTTAGTACCACTAGACACTTACACAGTTACTTCTGTGGTGAAGAAACTAAAATTTCTTGAAGTGATGTCACAAATTGCAGGTTTATTTAAAAAACAACAACAAAAAAGGCTTAAATATAACTTTTTTAAAGTATTTTTACACAACTTTTCTGAGTGAAATTGTAACAGTTATTTTTAAAACCAATAAACATCTGGTTTTGTAAAAACACTGAATAGTACAACTGCCACATCTCTGCATGACGTTGTTCAAGGCCTTTTCATTGGTGTGTTGCGTACTTTATTTGGACCAAAACATGTAAAATACACTGATACAAATCTAGTTTGGCTGACAAACTAATGCATTCCTCCACAACTTTTTGTAAACATCATTTTGTTTATTATGAGTTTATTGTATATTACTGCGAGAAACACTCTGTAGCCAATAACATAGGCTCAGGCGAGGATCTCAGTCAGTGTAGTAGCAATTTTATTTGCAATTGCAGTGGTGGGTGTCCCACAAGCAGGAGTGCACCTACCTAGTCATACAGTACAGTTTGTATACTTTATTTCTTGATGACCGGGACCCTCCCCTGTTTCCCCATTGACTGGGTAATCCAGGTTCACAACCTATCTAATGCTTACAGACAATACATGGCCTTCAGTTGCCGGCCTGTTAAATTTCAAATTTCTTTTGGATTTTTTTTTTTTTTTTTTTTTACTGTTTGAAGTGGAAATGTTTCTTCACTTATCTGACTTGACACCGTGATCTTCACCTAATTGTTCTAAGGAGTCCAGTCATCTGCATTTTACAAGGTTCTCTGTTAAGCTTTCTTATCACTGCAAGCATATCTCAATACCACATTCCTTACCTTTAAACAGTGTAACCCTGTGCAAAAACAACATTTTTATTCCCGCATTACCAACATTTTACATAGATATATTGGGCACGTTCACTGTTACATGGAACTAGTCTATGTCATTTTTGTATATTTATGAGTTAAGATGTATCATTTAGTGATTTAATAGGCAGGCAGCATTTTAGTCACTACCCCAGGCTGTTGCCTTAATTTAGGATGAACATATTTTGCCAATATTGTAGAAGATACAAATCTCTTATTTATTATACACATTCTACTCCTATGAAGATATTTATTTCACGTGTAATACTAACCTTTCCTGGCAAGAGACTATTTCCTGACAACCTCACAGATGGAAGAATATAGAGGTAAACCTTACTCATCTGAAAATCTACTTAAGTCGTCTGCGGTCTATGCATGTACAGACTACGAGATCACCCCTCACCCCCTTTTCCTTAGAGTTGCCGCCACCCCCCAACCTCAGCGAGCTGGAAGCCATTTTGTGCATAAGTGCAGGGGCTGCACGCAGGTGACGTCCTTTCGCTTCAGCTCGGCCGCCATTTTGGGGTGGGCAGATTTTTGCGCAGCTCTGTTTGCTGCCCTGAGAAATAGTGCAAAACAAAAGTGTAATCTTTCATTCGCTTGCCCCAAAATGGCTGGAGTCACGATAAATCGTAAGGGTTGATGAACACGATTCGGCAGATGAATAATGAGGGTATGGTGACTGAAACCAGCGTCTTCGTTCCTCAGTGAGGGGAGATCTCAGCCTTGAGCAGCGACTGCTGCTATCTATGCGGAGGGGTGGCTGTAGTCGCTAATAACCTTAAGAAGCATGAGCGAAAAGCACTTGAAAAAGTCGTGCTCTGAAACTCGAATGCGAAAGAGAAAGAAAGGCGATACTACGGAGTCACGATTTCCTCCGCCGCCTTACTCGAAACTACGCCCGGTGTAGGGGAGCGCGTTGCTAACTGGGCACCGCCCTTCCCCCCTTCTTCTCCTCCTCCTCTTCCCAATGCTGAACCTGGCCCCGCTGCTGTAGATGAGGCATCCCCGGCGTGCTTGGGTGCGTTATACCTTCATCTCTTCCTTTTCCTCCGTACTTTTTCCTGCCTGCGCTTTCAAGGTAAGCGCCCCAACCCACTGTCCTTCGGCATCGGGCCCTCCCCCTGTGCCCAAGCCCGGGCTCTTTGGGCAGCGGGCAGGGCCGGCCTTCGGGCGGGCGGCCGGGCTGAGCCGGATGTGGAGAGCTCGCAGCAAGTGGGGCATGAGACCGTCCTTGCTCGTGAGGAGAAAGGAAATCCCAACACTGCCTTTTTGCCTTGCAGATCTGAGACTCCTTTCTCTTTATTTTCCCAGTGTGATTTAAATTGACGTAGTTAGAGAATCTGTATAAACGTCCTAGGGTAAAGCCAATTTTATTTTTGTTGGTAGTTTGATTTTTGTGTGTGTGCATTTTTTGTGCTATTTATTTATTTATTTATTTATTTATTTATTAGGAGGATTGGGGTGCTAAACTTCGCTGTTTTCCCTGGATATCTCGTACCATCTCGTACTCGTTCTTTTACAGGGAAACTTTAAAGTTATGGAGCATGCTCTGAAGCATTTAACATGGAAGAATGCTAGATTATATGGATTCAAAATGCAGTTAACGCTGTGGTTTCACCACCTCTACCTCATCAAACTAAGCAGAGTGGAGAAAGCACTAAATGTAGCTATAGTACCTGCTGTATTAAAATAACCTCCTGCTCTTCATGTCTTCTGTAGTGGCTTCCACATGAGTTCATCTTGTGGAAGAAACAGAGCATTTCCCAAATAACCATGCCCACTGATATTATATATCCTGTTTTAGTTGCTGTAGAGATTATTGTGAAATGTGAAAGAAACAAATGCTGTTTGAAGTGATAGGCTCACTGTAGACAAAGTGTAAGGTATGAAATGGTTCCTAAATTCTTTTGAAAAACCTTCCTTTTTAATCTGAGGCATGATAGATGACCTTATAATTAATACAGGACACTATGCTTTGCCTTGCTAATCACACTGGTATTTGTATGCTGTGCAATATTTGTGTTGTAATCATGGTAGCAAAGGTTTAAGTATGATGTTAAACATCAAAGACTAAAATTGCTTGAGCCTCATATACACCTCTAGTTAATGCCAGTAGGAAGTTAGTATATCCTTGCATGTCTTTGTGTCTGAGGTTTTAGTATGTTGCTATTTGCTGCATCTTGGGGGAAATAAAAGAAATCTGGACCTGATTTTGGTTCAGTTCTGGATGAATTGTCAGCAGAGTGGAAAAAGTTCAAAAATGGCAGTGTAATTAAATTCATTAGCTTTGTAGAAGTAGATTAACATACTGGTGCTTTTCTATCTTGTCTAGTGTGGAATGGAAATGCCTTGTGTTCTAAGGAATGTTTGCTTATAGTCTTCGGTTTATGTCAAAAAATATTTTTAACCTTGTTTACCAAGAGTCAAAAGTCAGTGCAAACTTTGACAAATAAACCCATCACAGAGGTGTTTTCCTGTGCAGTACATGAGAAATTCATCTATAAGTGTCAATTCAACTTTAAAATTGTCAGTTCAGTGGTTTTAGAATAGAATCAGTGGTTTTCTCTATAGAGACTTTGCAAGTATTTCCCAGAAGAGCTCTCTCTTGAAAATTTGGGGTGAGAGTGAGCTAAAATAGCCAGACTTAGAGAAAACTGCCCCTTCATCAGTTATTTTCCCTCACTGTGCCTGGGGGTTTCCTTCAAGTACAGGAAAGAGATTTTTTGTTGTTGTTCTGTGTGTAGGCCTTTACTCAACCGCTAATGTTACTGTCAGTATTGGTGGTGGTGTTCCACTTCAGCTATTTGGAATGATTCTGGATCTCTTTTAAAATGAGAATGTGTAGTGCTCTTGGTAATTTTTTTTAACATCTTCCCACTTCGTAAGCTTTGCACTGAAACACCAAAGACAAAAACGTTAAGTATTTTCTTGCAGCGATATTGGCAAATCACGTGCACAAGAACATACAATCTACTGGAGTGGCTTTATTTCTAATGAATATGAACTTTTGTCTTTCCTTTTGAGAAGCTAAGCATTTTTTTTTTCTTTTTTCTTTTTTTTCCCCCTCTCCTTCTTGTAAAGAATATATATTCATTGGCATTCAGCAACTCCCCTTGCATACTGCCCATGAGATCTAAATTGAAAGCCAGACTTCTGGGTTTTATATTGTCATTGCATGCCTCTTTTTATTTATTTGTCTCTGTTGCAGCTGCAACAACTGTAACACTGATTTTTGCAAAAGTATTTGTATCAGGTGGAAGGGTGGTGCATGAGGCCCTTCATCCCTCATGGTGAAGTTCATCTGCCTCAGCTCTATGTAGATGGAATGTATTAGGCTTATCTGAGTAGTGTGGTATTACTGCTATCAAAACACGTTGTTTTTGGGTGCAAAGTTACAAATCCTGTTTCAGATACGAAACACATGATTTTGCTCTAAGTCATTGCCCATTTAGAACCCTATGGTGGGAGTGAGTGCTATTAACCAATGATTACGTATGCACAGTTGTTATTCCTTATATTTAGTGCATCATTCCTGGTTCACTGGATCAATGGATTCATACACAAGAAGAAAGAGGGATCCTAGCTCTTTTCTTTTTTTCTTTTTTTTTTTTTTTTTCTTTTTTCCCTTCACTTTACAAAACTAAGTAGCCCCCAGGAGTAATTCGTGATGTTGATATCTGACCAACAGAAAATGAGCTGATACAATCAACTGTTTATGGACCATCACTGGAAAACACTGGTTGCAAACTGTTGTGTGCTGGATCTGGATCAGTGATACAACAACAATCAAATGACAGTTTTTCAATGTTCTTATGGATAGCATTGTGAACAGGTAAGAGAGATTCAGCACTGGAAGTATTGATCAGTGTTGTTTTTTTCATAACGAGCATATGATTTATATAACAGAAGCTCACAAAAATATTTTTTTTTTTTAAATTGTGTTTTTTTTTTTTGTATTTTTAGATAATACAAATATTGATTTTTCATGTATAAAATCTTAAGTGTAGGAAATACTGCGCCTCCACACACACACGCACACATCTTTTTTTAAAAAAATATATTTTTAAAAGATTAGATAGAATCAATTAGAGTTGTTTTAAAAAAAATAGTTTGAGATTTCTGGAATGGCCTAAAGAAGTGGCATTTCCATCTCCCGTTAGAGTGAGTCACAAATATGACTTACTCTTTTGAAAGTCCTGGCTGTATGTACATGGGAAATGCTTTCATATGGGAGGAGGGTATCTGCAGCCTTGTTACTGTCAGCTGTTTTTGAATGCTCTGTGCATCTGAAAATGAATCCAAGTGGCCTCAGTTACATTTTGAGGACTATTGCAAATACATTCCATCTCATTTGCACTGTGGTATGTAAGTGTCTGAAAAATCCACTGCAGTCCACTGAACTCCATAGAAAATACAACTTGCTAAGATAGGTGTAGATAAAGAGAGACTTTGCCCCAGGAACTTGAATTTGGTTTGCTCTTTCAGTGGGTAGTGGAACCCATTCTATGGGTTTAGTTGAACTCAGCTCTTACACGTTTTCTGGGGAAAGTCAAGTAAGGGTATAGAGTTGTTTTTTTCATTTCAATAGCACTGGAAAAAAAAATGCTTGTAAGTGAACTCATCTACTTAATGCATGGAACAATATGTGACATTGCTGATTTTGACTTCCAAAATGTGTAACCAGGTCTTAGCATCTTACAGTGTATTAGTCTTTGAAGCCATACTGGCTTTTGTTTTATAGAATGGTTTACACAAAACTGCGCAGTGTAGTACCTGGACTCATTTTAAGGCCTAAGATTTATCTTCAGATTGCCCATTTCATCTTTCTCTGTGTAGGTAATGGGGATCAGAGAAGTATAGAATTTCCGTAGTTGGTGGCAGTGGAAATTGAGCATAGCACCCTAGTTATTTTGTTAATCACAAGGGTGGTTTTTATTTCTTGTTTTGAATTTCCGTTTCACTTTTTAGTATGATAAAACATAAATGTCACATGAAGAAAAAAGTGGCATGTGGCTTAACAATACCTTCAGAGTTAACCACTTTGCATACAGAAGGTTGGATTTTTTTCTCTGTGTGGTTGTTTCTTTGCCATTTTTGAGCATGTCTCAAAAGAGAGTGCTGGGGGATCCCTTAAAACTCCATTAACTTATTTAGAGTGGAATCGCTTTAAATGATACTAATAAATAAGACAATCCATCCATTCCTGGATTTAAAGGTAATTAATGTGTAAATATATTACATTGTGAATATTAATTTTATTTTGGCTTCATTTAAGGCAAAGTACCTACTCGATAACATTGTTTTTGCTTGTTGGTGTTTTTATCGTTTTGTCTACAATGTGTGGTTACACTACCTCCTAGCTCTCAAAACACTTCCTGAAAAATGTCTTAAGACTTCCAGTGCAGAAAAGGTAATGGTGGGCAGGAGGGTAGTGGGTTGTTGGAAAGGGGTCAGAGCTTTAGACTTATATTGCAGTGGAACTTAACTCTTACTTCCAGAAGCAGTTGAAATACTTACGCTCATCAGCAAGCTGATTACTTCTGTTTCACTTCCTATGGAATTTACAGGCTTGAATTAAGGTAATTTTACTTTAAAAAGAACTTCATTTTTTTCTTAACCAGCATGACCTACCAACTACTATTTTTTCTGTAATGAACAGCTGGGAGAACCCCTTTAGAGCGAGAGGTCTGTATAGACTAAGTTGGCCTTTTAGTTGTAAGTGAAATATGTCAGATAGGAGAGTTAGTAGTGATCTTGTGTAGATTGCTGATTTTAGAGCCTTTTAATTCTCTTCCACAGAACTACTTACGTAAAAATGCATCCAGTTGTGACTGAACACCAGATAAGTGCTGTGGTAGACATGGACTTCATGTCATGTTGGCTTTCTGTTTAAAAGACAGAAGGCTGGCACTTCTAAAGGGACAGTGACAAAGTGATGACCAAGTGCCAAGTGCCAGCTGTCCTTATTCACCAAATTGAAGAAGAATTGGATAAAGAAGAAGGTGAGATAATGGTTTTCCTTTGCCGAGACCTTGCTCCTGACTTGGCTACTGCTGATCTGAGAGAGCTTTTGATGGCTTTGAATGAGAGGGAGAAACTGTCTCTTCTTGGATTGTCTGAGCTGCTGTACAGAGTTAAGAGGTTTGATTTGCTGAGAAGGATCTTGAAGACTGAGAAAATAACAGTGGAATTTAACCTTGCCAGGAGTCCCAGACTTGTCCCTGATTACAGGTATCTATTTCAGCTACTCTGTTATTTTCAAAATTCATGTATTTGTGCACTTCTTGATTTGCTTGTTTTACTGTCTTGAAGGTAAAAGAAAAGCAGAAATGTGCATCATACAAGAGTTAAAATGAAAATAATGTCTAGTTTAAATCCCTAAAGTGAGTCTTAGTAACTTGTTAAAAGTAATGACATTAGAAGCATCTATCTTTACGCAATTTGTGTATGTTAATCAATGAATATCATAATGTTTGTATAGTTCTAGATTAGTAGATAGAAAGGATGCCTTATAGGAACATCATTAATTAGTGGTATTTTCTTCTCTAGTTTGTTTTGTGCACATAGCCTCATGATACAGCTTTTTTCAGGTGACTTGTCTCTTACTGCTCTCTTCTCTTTAGTTTTAAGAGGCTTACATGAAGGAGGTCCAGTGAGCTCCCTTGAGAAACTTCAGAAATAAATATATGTAATCATAAGGAAGATTCTTCTGTGTTGATATTTAATGGAAATAAAAAATAAAAACAACACAGCTGCTAGTTTAAAAAAAGTTGAAGATGTGTTATATTGTCTTATATTCTCTCACTTCATCTCTGTTGAAATATTAAGCAGACTTCTGTTTCCCCAGCAGTCAGTCTGAGTTAACACAAGTGCTGACAAGCAAGAGAAGGTATTTTATAATTGGGTCTTGGAGCAAGATAGGCTTATTTCCTGTCGTTTAGTTGGGAATCATACATTACCCAACTTCTCCCACATTCCAGTGGGAGTTAGACAAGGGTAGGATTTTGCTGAAAGCTAAACCTTTAGTAATGTTTCAACTTTATTTCAGGGTACTAATGGTAGAGATTAATGAGAATCTGGAAAAAGAAGAAGTGGGTTCTCTTGTTTTTCTACTCAGAGATTATGCACCTCGTATGAAATTGGCAAAAGATAAGGTAATATCTTTCTTCTACTCTTCTTTTCTTAAGCAATAAGAGGTTGAAGTAAAAAGCAAGATAGCTAGGAGAGGAGACTACTACAAGGGGTAGTGAGGCAGGAGTAGATAGAGGTCAAGTGTGGAAGGAGTAGTTGCTTTTATTTCATTCCTTGTTTTTTAATGCTAGAAAAGAAGCTAAATAAATGGAGAGACCAGTGAAGTTTCTGTAGTGAATGGTGTTAGTGTGAACCTCACAGGCAGAAGGCAAAAATAAAACCTTTTTTCAGTGTTACTGATCTGAAAGTTCAAATATGTAGAATTTCAAACCAATAACAGTATTAAATATATCTTGATTTATTACAGCACTTACTGTGTTTGTACTCTCCTGTTCTGTTTCATTTACAAAATAATAATTTTAATAATAATGTCATTTTCTATATGCTTGTACTTACAATATTTGTTCTGAGTGCCCTGAGAAAGCACAGATTCAGTAGAGACAACTCAGAAAGCCTGACCACTGTGCACAGAACACAGAAGACTTCTGTCATCTTTTTCTGAGGGTGGTTTGTTTGGTTAGTTGGTTGGTTAGTTTTTACCAAAGAAGGGAAGAATACCTGCAAATTCCCCAAAGCTTTTCTTACCTATTACTTTGTGGCATATGAGGTGACATTCCATGTGTCTGGCTACGTAGTAACAAGGAAATGCGGAAACTGTTTACTCAAAAACTTAGAATTGCTTTTAATAATGTTACTTTTTTTTTTTTATCACTCCTTTGATAAAAAACTAAGAATTTATATTTTTTCCAGATAATACCTTCTTAGTGTTTAAGCAGTAATGTGTCTAGCTCCTGAATATTACAACCTTTACCACACTATTTTCTGGGTTTCTTTTTAGTAATAGAGAACAAATTACTGAGATATATTAGGACTTGGGAGAACGACATGAAGCTGCATCAGAGGAGGTTCAGGTTAGATATTAGCAAAAGGTTCTTCACCACCTGGTCAGGCACTGGAACAGGCTCCCCAGGGAAGTGATCACAGTACTAAGCCTGCCAGCATTCAATAAGTGTTTGGACAACATTCTCAGAAATAGTTTGATTTCTGTGTGGTCCTCTGTGGAGTCAGGAGTTGGACTCAATACTCTCTGTGGGTCCCTTTGAATTCAGGATATTCTATGACAACAGTTTGTTTTTCTGTTGCTGTTACAGAGTTTCTTAGCTCTAGTGATCGACTTAGAGAAACTAAATTTGGTGGCTCCTAATCAGCTGGATCTGATAGAAGAGTGTTTCCAAAGTATTCACAGGATAGACCTGATTAAGAAGATTAAGAAGTACAAACAAGAAGGTAAAATGATATTTCTGCACTGGTTAGTCTTGGTAATAAGGATCAGATGTGCTCTTACTAAAGATGAAATTACAAGTCTGAGTATTTGCATTCTTCAAGGGTTTAGGCTTTTCAAACAGTTAATATATCACAGTGCATTTCTGTGTGTGTTTCTGTTAAATTTTCAGCTTTTGTGTCCTCCGTTCATTCTCAGCCAGTGTATGTAAATGCACTTCAGGCATCTCTCCCTAATCTCAGTCTGATTGATCCTCCTTACAATTCAGAGGTAAGTATACAATAAATCAGACAGATCCTTTATTTCTAAATATTACAAAACATTGAAAGGGGATTCATCTCTGCAGAGCCTAAGGAATGAGAGACTGCTAGTGACAAGAACATTGTTTTATTTCTCTGGTTCCTGGGTCTAAGGCCTGATTTAGATTTTCTGACACTGGGAAAGATCTCTTTTAGGGAGCTTCTGTGAATTTTTTTTCCTATTAATTGGGAATGTGAAATCTGTATCTTAAAAGCTTTTTCTACTGCTTTGGGGTTTTGCTTTGACTGTTCTTTGCAGAACATTGTATTCTTCTTCATACCTGTGGACTTTACAAAATCCAGGGAAAGCAGCTTTTAAACTTTGTTAGCAGAAGGTTATAGCTTACTTTTTAATGAGAGCTTTTCAGATGTTGTGTTTGTTTGTTTAATCTAATTTTAACCAAAGTCTGTCAACATACCAAAAGGCATCTGCTCAATTACAATGAATCAAATCCTATTGTGTGCAGTGCTTTTTATGTTTGGTTAGATCTGTTGTTGTAATAATGTGACCTCTCTTGAAGTCTTTAGCCTTGCATAGAAATGTTTTCTGAAATACATCTAATAAGTATATATGTATAAAGCTTAAATACAAAACAGTATTGATGTTATTTATTTTTACTAACAAAGAACAGCATTGTTTTCCAAACTACTAATGGGAAAGAGTATACATTGACTTTCCTTATTGTGATCATACTATTTTAATTTCCTCTTGATTTTGGTGAAAGTTCTTCCTTGCTGCTATATAGGAAACAAAAATTCATATCTTCAGACTTTTTTTTAATTATTATTATTAATTTTACTGCTGTAGGGAATAAACTTTCTTTGCTTTTCCTAGAAAACTGCTAACTTTTTAAAGACAAAGGGTTTTGATCTGTTTTCTTTCCTATTTTTTTTAATTGTTGTTTTGTAATTCTAAATAGCAGATAGATGTGAATACAAAATATGTAATTCTTTTATTGAGGAAGATAAGTATTACTGTGTTATACTTTTGGAAGATATAATTATTTGTTCTTGAAAGACAATGAAAATATACCAATTCCTTCATTTTTAGATCCAGAACATGAACAAAGAAAAATCACAAAATGGACAAAGCTTTTTTCAAGGTAAGAGCATCTTACCAGCTGGGTAGATGGGGGGAGAGCAGTGGATATCATCTACCTTGACTTTAGCTAGGCTTTTGATACTGTCTCCCATGACATCCTGCTAGCAAAGCTGAGAAAGTGTGGGATAGAGGAGTGGACGGTGAGGTGGGTTGAGAACTGGCTGACTGGCTGAGCTCAGAGGGTGGTGATCAGCAGCGCAGAGTCTAGCTGGAGGCCTGTGACTAGCGGTGTTCCCCAGGGGTTGGTGTTGGGTCTGGTCTTGTTCAACATCTTCATCGACGACCTTGATGAGGGAATAGTGTCTGCCCTCAGCAAGTACGCCGACGACACAAAGCTGGGAGGAGTGGCTGACACGCCAGAAGGTTGTGCTGCCATTCAGTGAGACCTGGACAGGCTGGAGAGATGGGCAGGAAGAAACCAAATGAGGTTTAATAAGAGCAAGTGTAGAGTCCTGCACCTGGGAAGGAACAACTGGAAGTATCAGTACAGGCTGGGGGACGACCTGCTGGAGAGAAGCTCTGAGGAGAAGGCCCTGGGGGTCCTGGTGGACGACAGGTTGACCATGAGCCAGCAGTGGGCCCTGGTGGCCAAGAGGGCCAATGGGATCCTGGCGTGCATTAAAAGGAGCGTGGCCAGCAGGTCAAGGGAGGTGATCCTCCTCCTCTACTCTGCCCTGGTCAGGCCTCACCTGGAGTACTGTGTCCAGCTGTGGGCTCCCCGGTACAAAAAAGACAGGGATCTCCTGGAAAGAGTCCAGCGGAGGGCCACAAAGATGATACGAGGCCTGGAGCATCTTCCCTATGAAGAAAGGCTGAGAGACCTGGGTCTGTTCAGCCTGGAGAAGAGACGACTGAGAGGGGATCTTATCAATGTTTACAAGTATCTGAGGGTAGATGAGAGAGAACTTGACCAAACTAGATAGGTTTCTTTTTAACTGATCTGCTGTCAAAGAAATATTACCATTAACTATATATTGAGATTACTTCTGTATGTTTTAACCACAGAAGAACCAGTCCACATGTCCATTCAAGAATCAGGACCAGCATCTCATAAAGTAAGTGCTTATGCATATGTATGTATGAAAATGTAATAAAAACCTCTGTAGGTATTTACCTCAGTTCTCTTCAGGTTTCATTTGAGATTTCCTATAACTGCGTGTAACAAGAACAGTGTGTGTATCCATATCTTCCTTGGTGATAAAGAGGTTTTTTGAATTGCTTTTGCAGATATAGTTTTAATATAAAATACTTGCTGATACAAGATAATACTGCAAGCAACAGTGTGCAAAAAGCATGTGCACAAGAAACTGCATATTCATGAACAGAGTCTAAGTCAAAACCTGATTGAAATCAGACCTCTTGCATTAGAAATGACAGGGCTTCTTTCTGTGTGGTCAGTTTTGTTCTTTAATTCTTTTTTACGCCCTTGCTCTCCAGATAGGAGAAAGATGTGCTTTGTGTATCAGTAGTAAGGATAGTAAGGATTAATAGTAGTGGTTTTTGCTAGCTTTGCTATATGTCAGGAGCAGGGAGATACCTATAGCAAATTGTTTGTTATCTCTTTAAAGAGAGAGAGATTGTGTAGAGTCACTGAAGGTTTTTGAGGAATGAGGAGGCTTCATGCTGTTGCAGTAATAAAATAAGGAAATTGTTCTGCTAAGCAATGGCTGTTGTACACCTGAAGAACACAGTTCTCTACGGTTGTCACTTTGTCATGTTGGCAATACAAAGCTTATAGCTCCCAGCATCTTAGTAGTGGTTACTCTTAAAGAAATTAATTTGGAAGGACTATAGAAGAGTCATTGCTTTCATAGCCCAGGTCTTTGAAAAGCTCTTCTGCCCCATCTAGCTTTTTTTTTTTCTTCACCATTTGAAAGTCTATTCAGAATTCAAGTTCACTCTCAAACTTCCTTCTTTCATTCGTGGTCCAGTCTTAATCTTTGTTTATGGACCATTAATGTAATAAGATTGAATACTAGAATACAGAAGTTAAGCCTGTACATGAAATAGGGAAAAGCCATGAATCTGTGTCTCCTAAATTTTTGTTGCATAGGTAAAACATTTAAATTCTAATAGGTAGGCTTATGATAGCTATTCTGTGGAAAATTAACAAAATGTGATTGAATAGGTTGGAAGTGGTTAAATTTGACAAAAGAATCAAGTCTGTAACTTGAGGGAGTGACATAGTAACTTGGTATTTGTCTTTCACTTTCCTCAGGTGTTCAATGATCAGTACAGAATGCAAAGTCAACCTTTAGGAATATGCCTGATCATAGATTGCATTGGTAATGACACGGGTAAGTCTCTGGAAATTGAAGTTCCTTATCCTATTATTCTCAGATAATTGTAACAGTTTAGTACAAAGAATATGATGTATGTTTTCCAGCCAAGCAAGAGTGATGTTGTCTAAGATAGCTATCTATTAATTACAGTAAGTTTTCTAAAGCAGAGGGTTGAAAGGCCCAACCTGAGGCTATCTAAATGAAAGAACTTATAAGGGGATGGAAAGGGGGGAAAAAATGATGTCCAGAGAGACCAATAGAATACTTAAGCTACAGTCATACAGCAGGTTAGGCAGAGATGATAAAGATGATGTTTCCCACCATTCAACGAAAACAAAACTGTTACAGACTTGAAGAGTAATCATATTGGACACCACAGATTTTAAATAGCTGAAGGCACGTGCACTTTTATTAATAATGCACCTACTCCTCTGTTACATCTTGCACAGTTTAACTGAAACTGTTACCATAGTTTCAGAGGGGCAGGAAATTTGTGCGTTTTTTCTTTCCTCCCAAATTAGTTTAGGAGGAAAAAAAAAAAGGAAAAAAAAAAAAACCACCTAGAATTCGAGGTAGACAGTGCTGTGGTTAAAATGAATTTTTGTGATCTCCTTTGAAGAATCCAAAAATAATATCCTCGCATAAGCAAAAAATAACGGTACCACATCCTCACCCTCCCAAAAAAAAAAGCTCCCTCTCTAGGTCATTGGAACACAATGAAGCCAAAAATAAAAATTGAATGTTTGCAGATTATTTTTAATAGGTTAGGCTAGGAGATGTAGGGGAGGAGGGTTTGTGGGCATATATTTTCACTTTCTTATTACTAATGTTCTAGGCAGACAGACCAATTGCTATTATTGATGCAGTTATTGAAGAGAAGTGGGTGCAGAACACAAACACAAAGTAAAATTTTATTGTCTGCTTGATAATAGTATTTTAGGTAAATTATTTAAAATAATAGACTTAGTTTGCCCGTAGGATATCAGGAGCTAAACAGATTCACAATCCTGCCATGCATGGAGACAAGGGAAGGCACTGAACCCACTTAGATGCAACTGGGAAACATCCTTTGAGATCTGTTTTTCTGTTTATCCCAGCAAGTTTATAAACTACCTTTTTTGCAAAAAGGGGGAGGGGAGAACAAAAATGTGTAGAAACTAAATTGTTTAATATACTTCTTCACTTCTACTCTCAAAAAAAAAAAAAAAAAAAAAGTTATGCTGACTTTGCCCCAGGTGGAAAAGGAAAAAAAAAAAAAAAAAAAAAGAAAACATTTCTTGCCGAGAAATTAAAGATTGAGTTGGGGCTCTTGAGATCAAAAATTTTGCTCTGTCCTATTGCCTGCTTCTGTTCTCCCCTCTTCTCACTTTCATGTTAGCTTTAGTGATTCAAAAAACCTATGCAGCCTTAATCTGGAAGGCAGCATGGTACAGTCTGGTCTACTACCAAAATAATTACTTAAGAGTTCTTTTTCTTAAAAGTAAATGCAAAAAAAAAAAAAAAAAAAAAAAAAAAAAGTACTGCTTGAGAAATGTCACTGTAGGGAGCTTAAGAAGACATAGAAAAATTAAAAATTGCCTTGTTTGCAAAATCACCTCTTTAAATTTCTCTAATAGGATGTGAGCATGTGCTGAGCTGAGTTATTAAGTAGGAGTATTTCACTATGCCAGTCCTGAGGTTTTTAAATGAAACAACATAGAAGTAGACAGGGCACATACACTTCAGAAAACAGGAAGTAAAGAAAGAACTATGTCAGTTCACAGTCAGACATAAATGAATTTAGGTCTCCTCTTCCCCTGAAGGCACAGGTTTTTTTCACACAAAATGTACTGTGTAGACTCCTTTGCAGTTATTGCTACGAAATAGAAAAATGCTCAGAAATTAGAAATAAAATGTGCTGTTCTTGTGCTTGTATAGGCACTTCAGTACTTGCTCAAGTAAAGGAAGTATAAATGTGAAGGAGGAAGATCCTGCTGACTGGAGACGATAAAAATAGCCCACACATTCAGCATCTGGCATGCCAAGTTTTCCTTTAAATCATGGCTTTGCTGCTATTGTCCCAAAACTACCCAAACCAAGTCTTGATGTGCCTCAGTCTGCATTGCATGCAGAAGGAATTAAGCCATGTCTCAGATTTTAAATGTTGCCAGTCCATCATCAGCATTTTAACGTGGTAGAAAGCAAGACTTCACTGGAATATATTACTGTTCTGGTGAGATTCAGATGAGGTACAAGGCATATGACATTGTTTAAATTAATTTCTAGAAATGCATTAACTACTTGAGACTTTTGGAGTCACTTCTGAAGCCTGAAAATACCAAAGAGAGAGAAGAGGGCAAGGAGGAAGTTAGGAACTGTATCTGTGGTATGCATTGGAGTCTGTAGCTATTGCAGGATTTAATATGAGGAAGCTGAACTAATGATAAATGATGTAGGAACAAGAATCACAAAATTGAAAATACCCAGTAAAAACAATGTGAATCCATCAGATGTTGATAAAAGTTGAAACCAATATACTCCTTGCTGTTTTTTAAATAGTCATTGGCTGCTCTTCTCATTTCCATTTAGAAATTATTTTTTTTATCCTTGTGTTGTAAACAAAAGGAGAGAAAGTTATTTTATTTTTACATAAATTGTGGAAAATCCTCAAGTGTCGCTTGTGGTTTGTTGGGGTATGATTGTTGATCTAGGGATGCTGCTACATATAACCCTTGTTTTGTTTCATCTCAAGGGAAAACTGCTGTATCTCAAACTTTTACCATGTATAAGTTCTGATTCATTGTTAAACAAAGATATCAGCTCTAACAGTTTCTTGGGTGTATTATTTTTAAATTGTGACACAGTGTATGTGTGACACAGTGTATGTGCCAAAGTTACATACCAAGGCTTGTATCTTTCTCAGTTTACTCAAGCACTAGTGAGGTAAAATAAATCGGAGGAAGAGCACTCCGGTTTTGCCTAGGTACTACTGCCCTCTAATGGATGAAGTGCCTCATCAAGTATATAACTCCTAAACGGTACTGAGTTACTCCAGGGTAAATAAATACCTTTGCAATTGATGTCTTCCACCTGGATTTTCAGAGCATATTTTGTTTTTATGTCTAAAATAAAGTGTATTTTCCTTTCAACTTCAAAAATATCCCAGACGTTTATTTTGATTTGGAAGTATTTTACAAATATTTTATCAAACTAATAGAACTGGAACAAAACCCAATAGTTCCTGTTCATTATCTTGCTATAATGCAGAGTTTGTATCTACCCTGTATTTTACCGAGGTAAGTTAGGAGATGTGTTCTATGTTTTCACTGTGTTTTTTCTTGAGGAGAATAGTGTGGTAGTACAACTCCTGCTTTGCTGCCAGTTACCTCTGAAATAGCCTTTGCTAATTAGGGATCATTAAATGTTTGAAGTCAAGTTTCTCGTGCCTGTCAGGCATTTTGCATAAAAGTCGTACTTGTTATTTCCTGTCATTATTATCAGAAACTGTGTATAGGCAATGTATATGTGGTTTATACTAAAGATACGATGCTACAGTTTTATAAGACGTAGTAACTTGTGGTTCTCTGAATGCATAGTTAGATGTGGTTTTAACCAACTTGCGTCTGGTTTCACTCCCATATTAATAAACATCCAAAGTAGTTATTCAAAGCATATTATACTTTCCTGCAGCACAAGTTTAACACAGTTACAATATATTTAATCTTGTTCTTTTTTGGTTGCCTACAGTTTTAATTTCTAGCATATTTGAAAGAGTTTGTAGTTGAGAAAAATGCCATTCTGTCACTGTTACAGACTTGTTACAGTTTTCCACCTGGAACTCATGAGTTTTAATTTGATTTATATAATAACTTAAGTGACTGCATAAGGTTTCTTTTTGACTGATAAAGGGGAGCCTCTTTTTTTTTTTTTTTTTAATCCAGTTCTGCATATCTGTAATAACCATTCAGAGTAATTTTGGAAAGCTAAAAAGGTGAAACAAACTTCCCATGCTACACAGTGCACTCATTATTTCAAGAATGTTTTATGTGAAGCATTTTCTAATCCCTTCTCTTGCTTGATATTTTAAATCCTAGGAACCTGGGATATTGTCTCTAAATGAAAACACACAAAACTCTGTGAAATTAGGAACAAATTACACACTACATAAGTGTCTTTGCTGTCAGGATGTGCATAACTCATGTTAAAGGCAGTATGCATATAGTACTGTGTATGTAATGTACTGTGCAATCAACATCAAGTACTCCTGATTTTTGAATTATTATGATGAAATAAACATCCTATTTCCAATACTGAAATACTGTAAATACTGTAATTCTTCTGGATAGTTGTGACTGAGCCTTGATATGCTGTGATTTAATCACATCTTGCTTTTTTCAGATGTGCTGGAAGAGACCTTCAGAGGCTTAGGCTATGATGTTCGTTGCCACAGACATTTAGATATGGACGCCATGAATGAAACGTTGCTTGAAGTTGCAGGGTTACAGAAGCACAGGAATTGTGACAGTTTCATTTGCATATTGGTCAGCCGTGGAAGTCCTCAGAGCATCTTCTGTACAGACCAGACTTTTACTGGATTCCCTTTGGAACAAATAAAGAAATATTTTATGGCAGACTCATGTCCTGAACTCCGAGGAAAACCGAAGCTCTTCTTTATTCAGAGCTATATTGTTCCCAAAAATGAGCAAGAATGTACTAGTATGTTGGAAATAGATGGAAATGATGATAAAATTATTGCTAATGCAAAAATCCCTTTGAAAGTCACTATTCCCCAAGTAGCAGACATCTTTTGGAGTCAGTGCAAGGTGGATGTGTCTACAATAGAAAAATCTCCAACTTCATCATCGTATTATCTGCGTTGTCTGGCTGAGCTACTCCGTAATCCTCATAAAAGGTAAATAAAACATAGGAAAAAACTTCTTCTAGGGCAGCCTACTGTCCTAGAGAAAGAGATACATTAAATTTAATCCTTTCTGGTCTTGCAAAGTGCCTTTGTGATGTGTCATATGTTAAAGGATGAGTGTACCTGGTTCTGGAACAATGTCACAGGAATGTAGTCTAGAGTGGGAGTGAAGCTTCTAATTCTGGAGAGTAAAGTAAGTGTGTTATGGCATGGAGGCCTGTAGAGTGAGAAGGGAAGAACCTGTCCCGGGTAATGTATATCATTACTCTAGTGCTTTAATCAGGATTTGAAATCTTCCTTTTCCAAAATATGAGGTGCATACCAGGCTTCTGTCAAATTGAGACTTGCCTCTTAAATCATTAAGAATGGATCTGCTTGCAAATTAAGAAGTCAGTGTTTGTTTGTTCAGGAAAAAGGATTTGAGAGGGGAGGATTTTGTCCTTTGTTTAGATACAATTCACCTATGCTTTAGGAAGCTACAAGATTGCCAATTTATAATCTTGAATTAAAGCTATCAGAAGACATTAATTTATCGAAAGAGATTATCAAAAGAGATCTGAGCAAAAATCAGATATGCTTAGATACATAAGTTTAGCAACAGTGATTTTCTTTCTATAACTGACTTAACAGGGAGCTAGCAACTGCTTTTCAATGTAGTTGCAGGTTAAGATTTAGATCTTTTCACAAACCCTTGTAGAGAAATCACAGATGTTCATGATGTCAGCATAACTGTTGTCACAGTGGTAATTTGGGATATAACAGATTTCCAAAATGCATATTCAGCTTCGTGTTTTAAAGGTGTAATATCTGCAGTAAAGAAACTTTATCCTTGCCGAGTCTATAGTTATCTTCTACCTTGTGGATTCTTAAAAGGTGTCTTGCTTCCTTGTCTAATAAAAAGCTTTTACTTTTGTTGCTACAGGAAACTGTCTATATTAGATATCCATACAGAACTGAACAGAAAAGTCTATGAATGGAATAAGACTACAGACCCAAGCCAACAATACTCACTTCTGCTCCAGCACACACTGAGGAAAAAACTTTTTCTTTCTCCCACTTAACCACTATTGGAAATAATATGTTTGAAGTAGCTGAGAAATGCTTACCATGATCCACTTTCACCCACGCTTTAATTTCATATGTATCTGAAGTGCCTGTTGCTTCTAAACCCAGTGATTTAGAAGCATTTTGGGTTGTTAAGGCACTATATTTTATATTTTAATACAAAGGGCTCTGAAAGATTGGATAATAATGGCAGCTATTGCATAGACCAGCAACAGACCATACAACCAAGTGCAACAGGTAAACAGTGTATAAAGAGCTCTAAACTGTACAGTTGGGTTTTCTAAGGTTTTGTGTTTTATTGTTTGTATTTTAGCATACCTGGTATCAGCGCAATGATCTATGCTCATATTTTGTTGCTTAAAACAACCAAGCCAGTGCAAAACATTGAAGTTCAGCATGCGAACTGTTAAAAATTGACCAGGTACTTATTCCCAGCACTTAATAATGAAAAATGTGACAGGAGAAGATGCCTACCCAGCAACACCAGCTCTTTGGTAACAAGTTCTGACTTCTGTGCCTCCACAGACTTTAGCAAAACATAAGGAAGAGAGAGATGGTCTTCTAAATAATTTGGATTCTATCTGTCTGTATTAGAAGATGTGATTCACCCATAACCCTGTGTCATCACTAGTGTCCACAGCATACAAGAGTTGTATGTTAATAGATCAGTCTGACATGATTTGTGCTGTTTTCCACTGATGCAAAAATGAGTCTACATGTGGCAGGGTTTTATGGTTGTCTGTGCAGTTTAAAAAAAAAAGTGTGGCACCAGGCATAGTTGCAAAAGTACGTTGTTTTCCACATTTCAACCAAACGTAACCCACTGCCTGTTAAGACCAAATTAAATTAGGTTTCTCTCTCCTCACACACATCGCTTTTGCTTATGGAAAAGGATATGTTGTCTTAAACTGATTTATTTTTTCAAGTTGCCCTCATCCCCCTAGAAAAGGTAGGAGTGAAAATTGTATTTTTTTTTTTTTTTTCTCCAGTGGAGTAGATTCTTTACATGAAGAGTTCAGTTGACCTGCTTGCTATATAACTGTAAGACTTGGATGTGTTGTATTGAAATCCATTGTGGATAAATCTGGGGCATTCTCTTCGCAACTTAAATAGGTTAATTTCAAACTTGTAATACTATGTTATAGTCTCCTGTGCAGAAAAAAATAAAATTCAAGGCTTTGGTATGCCTTCCTTGATTTCTAGTATAATTACATAATATTTATACTAGTTCCTTGAGCAAAAATACGGCAAAAAGGTTTATTTGCTAGTGTACCTGCATTTTATTTGAGCAAAAAGCAGGTGTGCTTTTTATATATCACTTTATCGGCAATGTTTTTCATCATAGATCAGGTCTAAAAGGTAGCTAACAGTACTGCATTGTTACTAATTATGGTAGCCATGGCCACAAAACTTACTCTGATAGCAGGGACACTTTTTATCCCTCAACATTATGCTGTACTTCTGGATGTTGGCTTGACGTTGTTTTTAATATCTTTTTTTTTTTTTTTTAAAAAAAAAAAAAAAGGAGGGGGGGGGAAATCAAAAATAGTTTTCAGGTAGCTTCTATAATTGAAAATAAAAATCACTTTTATTTGGTAGAAGATATATCTAAGTCCTGTAAGCACACAGGAACCTTTTTCCTTGTTATATGATGTAGGCTCAGTTTCTTTCTGAGACATGGTTTCCAAACCTGCTGGTTCGTGAAGATTTTTAGAATGTACCAGGAAGAGAAACACACTGAATAGGTTTTACCTTACAATCTTTCTTTAGCCATCCATACAAAACATTAAGATCACTATATGTATTTATTTATATTAACATATAATTTTGTGTAATGTATATAAAGTACATTTTATATCATTACAATTAAATGTTAAGGTAGTGTCTTTTTAATTTTATGTTTTGTTTTATTTACATGTTAACTATAGAAAGTGAATTCACAGTTGTGATAATTTTTTTGCACAAATCAGAAAAATACTTTGGTTGTATTACAAGCCTATGCACACCATACTTTTCTCTTTCCCCTTCATAAGCAATAGTGTCCTTGTTAATTAAAGTATATGGAAGCTTCTTAATAGCTTTGAATTGGGAAATGTAACCCAAAATTTTATCTGAAATTATGGGTACGTGTATTATTTGTTACTATAATTTTATGTAATTATAAGGCATAAGCATAAGAGGAAAAATAATTGTAAATCAACTTTTTTGAAATCCACAGATTCTCTAGAAGCTTGTTCTGTATAAGCATTAATGTAAAAAGTATTAAATTTCATGATGTTATAGATCTGGAAATAAACACATCATAGCAATGATGGGAAAGGGCAATTCTCCCTTTCAGTTTCTCATTGGTAAGTTAAACTGGTTCTTTTCATACACGAATTCCATATTGCTTCTCTCTTTAATGATAGGTTGTGTCTTAAAACCATGTTCTTCTGTATTACACACACACAAGTAGTGAACAATGTAGGTTTCTGTTGGGGATAGAGGTGTACATGCTCTTCACTTTCATGTATAACAAAGTAAAGTCCATATCCGCTTTCTTAGGAAATAGAGGAAGAAGTACTGTTTTGAAAACTGTAGAGACCCTTGTAAATAATCCTTGCAGTAAAAAAGGAAAGTAGTCACTTTGCATTTGGCCACTCAGATCAGAAGCAATCACAACTGTTTAATCACCAAAAAGTCACGGGGATTTGTGTATCATGCAGCATTCATGGGTACCAGATACTCTGGTGTCTTGACCTTCAGTAGCTTCTTAATCCATAGCAGTACTCATTCTGTAATCATTCATCTAAGTAGTATTTACTGCCCTGACATCTTATTCAAGAGTGAAGAGTGGGTAGAGAAAAGTAACATTGAAGTAATTACTTACTGACATGTAGGAATTCTGTGATGTTGTTTGTTGTCTGTCAGTTCTCCTGTAGATTTTTGTGCTCCCCCATATACGTAGTAGGAACTCTGTTCTTTTTGCAATGTGCATCTAATATTCAAGTTTGGAAAGTGAGTGGATGCAGGGCCTGGGTGGCATCAAGCTGTACATGCATTGCAGATGGGTAGGTTGAATGAAACGTCAATTCATTAGCTAAAGAGAAAGGGGATAAATTAATTCTGTTTTTAAGCTGTTAGCACAGGACCATAAAAAGTGACATGCTAGTGGCATTTCATGGTCATAGGCTACCAAAACATTAGTTTTCTGAACCTGCTGTTGAACAAGGGAAAGCAAATCATGCAGCCTCTGCTCCTGCATTGTTACTGTGTGGAACAAGACTGTCAGACTCACTGCTCTATGGCATAGTTTCAGTTCCAGTTTCTTGATAGCTGAGAAGGAAATTCCTTGTACTTCTGTGTGTGCTGTGTACATGGAACATAGAAAAGAGAATTGGTGAACATAGATGATGCTTTTCCATTGTTTCAGAAGATATAATGATGAAGCAGGAGATTTTTTGATGTTTTACTCCGGACTTAAGTAGTAGCATGATTTTTCTCAGACACCTACACTGTTATGACTGAGCCATAAATGCAGTTTCCTTTGTACTGTTACATGAATTACAATGTATGCCAACACAGGATTCAGAAAAAAAAGTTCCATTTAAGAGGAAGTTAACACTGTTCACAGTTGAGGATGCAGCTTTCTGTATGTCTTATATTCCCTTTCAACTCTGTATACAAAGTAACAGTGACCCCCCCATTACAGATATGCAAGTCAGAGAAGCTTTATATGACAATTCCTGAGAATTTTTTCTGGTATCCATGGCTTTAAATTTCTGACTTGCAGTATGGTGTTGCTGTGAAACTGCTGTGTGGATGATGTGTAGTCTGTCCGCTGTCTATCTCCTGTTCCATTTAAACTGTATCTCCCGTACTGAATTATTTGACAATTTTTGTCTCTGGTTAATATGGTATTATTTTTTTAAGCTTCTATGTTAGTAAGACATTGAAATTCTTTTAGGAATTTTTCATGGATTGTGTCTGTTTCTATATGTGCTTTATTTTTTTAATTTTTATTACTCTAAGAGTGTATTTCCAGTTCTTAATGTGTAGAAAGAACTTAAGAAAGCTGGTCTGAGGCAGTGCCATTACTAAAATAGTGTCACAATTTAGCAAAATTGGCTGTTACTACTAAATTAAAAATGTTGGGTTTAGATCTGATTTTCAGAAGAAAATTCCTGCATCTGATTGAGTATCTCTGTCTCTCCAGACCAGAGTAACTCTTGAAATTTGTGGCTGACTCACATGTAGACCTTTGCGGCTTGCTAAATTTGGCTGTCCAATTGCTACAGTTCTGTAAAAAAGAGCTGGCTGCATCAAGGACGGAGAGTCTGTTAGCTTCAAGAAATAATGCAGCGTTTGTCTGTGTGCTCACAGCAGCTACGTGCGTGAGCAGCCTGAGCAGCTCACACATGGGCCTCATCCCATCCGGATGCGTTGACCTAGGGGTGTAGGGTGACACTGGTGTCACAGGAGTTCCGGAAAGCCCTGAGAAGGCTGCACTTAGTAGGGCCCTTTCCCCTCCTCCCCTTAACGCAGCAAGGCAGCGGCGGGGTCGGCCCAGCACACAGCTTGCATTGAGGCACCCAAGCAAGGGTCTCAAGCTGCTGCTCAGTGAACAAACCGGTCCCGTCCCATCTTTCCCTTCCAACCCCACCATTATTATTATTATTATTTTTAATGAACTTGCTTTAAAACGGCTGGCTACCAAAGGTGAAAATAATACAGCTCGCTTTTTTTTTTTTTTTTTTTTTTTTTTTTTTTTTTCCCCTCCTCTCCCTCTAGCAAAGCTTCTCGGCTAGGGTGGCAGAAGTAGGAAGTTGGCGAGCCCCGAGGTCGGCTGCTGGCAGGGCTTAGCGTGCGGCCTCCCGTCCCGAGGAGAGAGCAAAAGAAAGGCAGGGCCGCCCGCCGCTCGGCCGATGCCTGCGGGGCGCATGCGAGCAGGCAGCGGTGTTGCGCGGGGTGGACGTGCTCCTAAGGGGTGCGTCCCCTAGCTCGATTTTGTCCCGCTTTCCAGCACTGCTGCCGGCTACCTGGCAGTCGCAAAGCGTAAGGCCCCGCGCCTTGCCCCGCCAAGGCCCGGCGCCGTGACTCAGCACCTGGGCGCGGGATGGGGCCGCGGCCGGCCGGGAGATCGGGCAGGCAGCGCTGAGCACCGCGCACACGGAAGGTAGCAGCTGGTAGAGGGGACGGGCGCGGGGGTTGTTTGAAAGGTAAGACAGGAGTGACCGAAATGGAACGAAAGAATGCTCCTCCTTCCCGTTATTGTGCAGTTACCACTGGGAGCTGAATACTCCCAATGTTTTATGGGGCTGTGGGCTGAGCCTGCGGTCCGTGTTTTTGTATTCTTGTTAAGTCCGGCAGTGCCCCAATACATCAGAGGAAAAAATAGTAACTTGATAATCCTCGTAGTTTATTTTATGTGATTTTCCTTCCCTCCGGGTATATCTCAAAGCGTAAATTAGAGATGCAGATTTACCACCTTGCTGTGTCGTTTCTTCTGCACTTCTAGCTCTAGCTGAAAACATTAGGGAGAGCCATGGCAAACCTTAGGGGTGGGGAGGTTCTGGCCCCGGCATGCCTTAGTGCTTGGTGTTTAACATCGGGGGTATTTTGTGTTTTGTTTTTAGTGGAATAGGAATTGCTTTCTTGTTTTCCTTCTTTGCTTTACAAGTGACAACGTTTTATAAATGACTCATAAAATCTATAAAGTGGTAGAGAGTTCTAATAACACAATAGCTGTAAACTGAACAATGGTTCAGGCAGTAAACTGATAGTATCTAATCTCACAGTGGTGCTAGAAGGGAGGGAGGGCCAGCCCAATCTGCCTTCAATACAGAGGGGGGGGGGGGGAAATAGGTTATAAACAGCTGCTAAATGCCGCTCACATTAAGTGGTCTTGAGGGTATTCAGAACTTCAGGCAGGAAAGGTCTGCAGTGTAGAGTCACTTCAAGAGCAACAGCAACTCATATAGTATTTTAAAGGTAGATGAACGAATTTGTTCTGGATCTTGCTTCAGTTCTGTTTGCTGATTAAATGACTGTGCACACGTCCTATACACCACTCAACCCTGTTCTACTAAAGCTATGATTTTTTAGTTTGGTTGAAATAATTGATTCCAAATTCTGAATAGTTTGAACCTGGTATATGTATACGCTTGTTGGTTTAGGCAGGAATCAATTTAGCCTAAGTTACGCTGCTAAATTTAGTTGATTAAAGCATCTGGACAGGGTTTAGGAGTAGCTTAGCTAAATTGATTAAAGTCTGATTTACTGTGAAGTGTTACAGTTTCTGTGTATAGATAATCAAGATCCAAAACTTTTGGTGGCAGCTTGTTTCTTAAGTGAAGAGGGTTTCACAACATATGGGGCTTAATAGGAGGAAAGAATGTGAAGAACAATTATTGAACTGTGGGAGAGTAAAGTTGAATACAGGAAAAAGCAGTCTGAGCTTTTTCTTTTTACATGGGCCGTGACTCCTGACAAGGGACAGGACAGCATGAGGGATTCCAGCCTTCTGTCAAACTTTTTGTCTGAAATGTGATATGGTGCTTGTATCCTAGCTGGGTACCAGGATTTGGGGATTATATTTTCTACATGTCCCTGAACACAAAACTGCAACAATCTCTTTTCTGTGCCCCCAACATGGTACGATAGTGTTTGTGGTTTGCTGAGCTGTCCTCCCAGATGCTTCCAAGGCTTTGAATTTGGATGTTCTTTCCCCACTCCACTTCCCTATTTTTTTTTTTTTTCTTGTGCTCCCTCATTAGCTTTGCTAATTCCAGCTGCTCTGAACAAAGACTAAGGTCTTGCCTGTTAGGGCAGAAGGCATTGAAGCACTTTCTTAATCAAGTTTCCATATGTAACCTGTACAGACAGAAAAGAACCACCTAAGCTGCACAGAAGTTGGTGTGGTGGAAGGGTGGTAAGTGTCTATTAAACCTCAGTAGGATTGAGTTGCTTCTACAGAGCCCATTTAGATTGAGTGCTACTATATTTTATTTGACATTTACATAAGGGAGGCTTTAGGTCTTCCTATGCCAAATGCAAAACAGAGTTTGATGGAAGGACATGATTGGGAGTGGATAGATATTCCACGGCTTCAGCTCAGTGTCATATTTGGAACAGAGGAACACCCTCCTGCCACAGCCACAAAAATGTGAGCCTTCAGACTGCAGATAAAGAAATATCAGTGATTTTACCACTGCACTGTCTCCACTGAGAGTTGTAATATGTTACTGCAGGTACTCTTCTCACCCACCAATAGTGGAAAGAAGCAAAGCTCTAGATGTTAAAGATGACTGAAATAAATTTTAAAAACTTAAGTTGGAAGGGACCTCTTGAGATCATGTAGCCCAGGTTTCTGCTCAGCACAGGGCTAATGCCAAAGTTAGACTGGATTGTTTAGAGCATCTCCCAAATCTGCTCTCTGTAGTTTTGTGTTTGTAGAAGGAAGTTTCACATTGATTTAAAAGGAAACTATATTTTGCAGAGAATTCAGGTCTTTAAAACAGCTGTTGGATGAAATCTTGCTACAAGGATTGTTGAAGATCCAAGTGTTACCAGCATTTGATTTCAACTTTCAAGTAGAGAAACTGTCAGCTCCAGCAACATGGGGGATGGTGTCAACTTGCAGTTCCGTCAGCAGCTTCTGCTCATTGATGAAAATCTGGGGGCTGAAGATGTAGCAGCTTTAAAGTTTCTCTGTACTGACTTGATCCCCTTCAAAAAACTGGAAAATGTACAGTCTGCAGTAGATATCTTTCAGCTTCTTATGGCTGAAGATTACCTTAATGAGGAAGATACTTTCCTGCTAGCTGAACTCCTATATAGAATTAAATGTCATTTCTTGCTCAATAAACTTGGCTATACCAAGGAGAAAGTGCAAGAATGTCTGCATGAGAAGGGAAGAGTGTCTCCATACAGGTAACTTTGCACTGGGATTTTGTTCTCTTTATTACTGCCATCTGTACTGTGCTGTTTCTCTTTCCTTTAAGTTCTCTGTTTGCTTTTAGTTTCTATACCATCTTTTCTGCTGTTGTCTCACTGGGTCTCTGTTACAGGCAGATGCTGTATGAACTGTCAGAGAACATTACCGATGAGATGTTGCAGGAAATTGTATTCCTCCTGAGAAACCGTCTCCCAAAGCGACGTAGAACTACTGTATGTGAGAAGAAAGCTAAATGTGTATATGGCATGGAGGGAATGAATGTTTAGGTGGAGGTGGAGTGGGAGGAAAAACATGAAGAGAAAAGTCTTTTACAGAACAGGGCACAATCTGCAATTAGTCAGGTCAATATTTATAGGGTTAGCAAGGAGGAAGCTCCTTCTTCCTATGATGTAAAATTGACTGCTAAGACCCTCTTGGTAGGAGGCAAAGCAGATGATAATATGATTTTTTTCAATCAGACAGGACTGAGGCAAAAGGTTTTAAGTTCTAAAGAACAATAAATATATTTTATTCTCTTTGTCAGTCTGCTCTAGAATTGCTGATTTTATTGGAAAAACAGGGCCTTTTAACGGAAAACAATGTACAGATGCTGGAGGAAGTCTGTATGAATGTTTCACCTGATCTCCTGGAAACAGTTAACAGCTACAGAAGGGCAAAAGGTGAGATACTCAGAGTCAGGGAATAGGTTTGCTGAAATGCAGAAAGCTCTACAAGGGTCTTAACAACTGAACCTCAAGGTTCTATGTGTGCATTGCTGGAGCAGGAACTAGAGTGGGATTACCCAAGTGTCTTCACACACAAGTTTGGCATAATGGTCCCTAACTTGCATTACTGCAATATCCTCCAGTAGGGATGTGCTTGAATATCTGAGCAGTCCAGCACATACAGAACAGGCTGGGAAACTAAAAATCCATTTATAGTTACACCACACACCTCACTTTCCACATGAATAGCATTGAGATGATGATGACTGTCCTGTAAAAGGCACTTTGATATATAAGTGTATACTACAATAAGGTAGTTGTCTGCTAGTAAGCTAGAAAGACAAGTTGTGTGCATGTTTGTCTGATTCCTGGTAAACTTTACTATTAAATATGTAATTCACGTTCTCAGGGGTTGGGCTGTGGTTTCTAATATTCCTTCATTTAATGTCCTGTGGTTTGACTATATACGTATTGGGGAAAAGGTTCTATTACATTTTATTTTAGCACTGGGAAAAAAAATCTGGGTAGTATGAAATTGTCTCCCCAGTAGGTGCAAGGGCACTCAGCGCTTCATGAATTCCAGTCCCGATTATTTCCTGAGTGCGTTTCAAAGTTGCTTTATATTTTAATGCACCTTTTATAAGTATAGATCTGCATTTGCCTTAATGTGCAGAGTCATAGTCATTTAACTAAAAGGCACTTGATTTCGCTCATTTATTGTCTCTCTTTGCTCTTTTTAGTGTCTCTTCCTCAGCAGGAGAATACTCTGCCAGTCAAGGAATCTACAGTGTCTCACACTGTAGGCATCAGAGCATTGAATTTCCCACAGGTACACCAGACAGACTGCTGTCTACCGGCGTTTTAGTGGTGGTGGTATTTCTTTTTTTTTTTTTTTTCTTTGTCTTTATTTTGAAACCATACTGCCTGTGAGATCTTTCACTAAATCTTTCCACTTGATTTAGGAAGGGAAAAAGCATATTTGTTCAGTGTGTAAGAAATACAGCTGCATATAACATCAAATAGTGGAATTTGAAATACTACTGTTGTTCATGTAGAACTGGGGAAGAAGTATTGGGAAGAGAGATGAGTGAGTGAGAGTGTAAAGGTGCCTTCTGTAGAACAGGTCAGTCAGTGAGGATTTCTAAAGTTCTGGCTGATTGTCACTAATCTATCTCTAGTAGTTAACACCGTATTTTGATAATCAGTTCAGACTGCTGCTTCTAAAGGAAGACATCCCATTTCCTGAATATACCAGTCCTTAGTCAGTTAGGTCCTTCTTGCAGCTGGTTGATGAATCTGGTTAGGAAACCTAACATCTGGGATATAACCGATCCCTCTCTTTTGAGGGAAAAGGAGAGGAATGGAAGAAGTTCTATCCCAATTCTAAATGAGGAAGGCCAGTGAACATTTTGGTGATACTTCCCAGAAGTAGATACTCTCGTAGGCCATTTTCCTCATCTCTTGTCTATTTAGTATCATGAAGGGCTTGCATTATTGCAGCTTTGAGTTACAGTTGCTCTACTTGTGAAGAGGATTTGGGAAAGCTTTCATGCATGGCACTTAGCATGGTAAGAAAGTTAATGTATCTTTATTAAAAAAATGTAGATTCAAAAATATTGAACAATTTACTATCCAAGAAAATTAATATGGAACCATGTTGGACCGTTATTTTGTTTGTAGTGAATGCCCACCCCTATATTTATAAATCATTTGGAAGTAAAAGAAAATTATTTGCTGTTTCCCTTTATCCTTAAGAGAAAGTATTGTTGTTTGTAGCTCCATGAGATTTGCACTAAGTGGAGAAGGCTTTTGTAATTTCATTATTAAATGCTTTGCCACTTGCAGGAATTCAGCATTTTTCCTACCCACTTCTTAGAAAACTTTGGTGCTTATTAATCCTATTTTGCTAAAATCACTATGAAAATGTATATATGTGATGATTTTTAACATGTTGTTTCCCCCACTCAAAAAACAGGGTACTTCAATCCGATCAATCAGTTCGAACGTCAACAGTAAGACTTGCTGAAAACATCTGTTTCTTGATACCTTTATGTTTAAAGTTGCATGCTTTTATTTACGCTAGTAAACTTTTATCATTTGGTTTAGTGCAACGCACTTATCTTGCTATCTGCTTTTCAAGGGTCTTTAGCTTTCTGCACTAGTAGATTTGAAGGATTTCTGTTCCTATACAAATTGTAGAAATGAAAATTAGCAAATCATGTGTACCTTTTTAGTCATTTATTAGAAACTATCAAACATATTTTTTCCTAAGTGAAATAAGGGCTGGTCTGATTAGTAGAAAAAAGATTGCTTCCCAAGAATTAAAAACAAGTGTTCTATTTAAATATGTCTGGAAGGACAAGAGAAGGGGACACTATGACTATAAAATTGAAATGTTAATTTTTTGTGTGCAGGACTTTACCTCGGATTTCTTTTGCTTTATATACAGATCATTATGCTGAAGAACCTCATAGCCTTTGGGAGCATGTTGGAAATGTGCACTCCATACCGAGGAGGCAAGGTTTGTCTTCTCTTAGAGTTTCAGTATTCAACTATTTTTATTCCATGCTGTCTGGAACCTAGTATGTTGTTTAAAAGGACAACACCATTTATTGTAGTCCTTTCAGCCATACCTCTTGGATCCTTATAGAGGAAATGAGAAAGTGCCTTGGAATTCTTGTCTCTCCATTCCAGTTCCCTCACTAAAGGAAGGTATCAGGAAGGTATCAGGAAGATCTGTACCCACTCTTTCCAGACATTTGCAGAATGACTGTTTAACTAAGCAAAAATTAAAAGGTCTGAGGACAGAAACAGGCAAGCAAAAAAATGGCTTTTGTTCGTGGCAGCTTTATTCGCTAAAGAGAGCATGTATGGTTTGCATGTCTTCCAATAGCTTGCTGGAGTAAGTGGAGTTACTAAGATTACCAATTCAAGGAGTTGTTAGGTGTTGCACAGTGGAGAGGGATGTTTTGAATGCATTAAGTAGCATAGGATTTTTACAAGAGGAGGGGAGAGTTTTAGGGCATTCAGAAGGAAAAGTAAATAAAGTTGCCATAAGTAAAGTTATATTTTGGATTAGATCCAAGTAAAGTTATATTTTGGATTACATCCATCTTTGTGACTCCACAACAGATGTTGTAAAGGATCACAGCACAACATTTGCTCTTTTCAACTTTCAGTGTCTGTCAAGGTACCCTTGAAAGTCTGTCTGAGAGGTATTATGAGTGACTCAGGAACAGAAAAAAAAAATCTGTAATGGGAGCTTCAGTAGTAACATCATAGATCCAACTTATAATGCAGTTTATTTCTAGTTATTTACAAATGAAAAATTCATTTGACTGTCTCAGGTAGAATCTGTCCTTGTAGCCTAGATATCTTTGTTCCATTAAACAAGTACAAATGGAAATCTTGTCTTTGTCACAAAAGTATATGTAATAAAAATAACTGGAGACATGTCCAGAATAGATCCTTTGTACATGACAATGTTATCTCATACAGAAGAGTTATTCCTTTCAGTGTAACAGTATTTGAAATAATAAAACGGCTATATTGTAGTTATACTCCTTTTGGCTACATATACTAATAGTAGATTTCTCCTCATTAATATTTATACTGTTTTTTTCCCTAGATAACAAAGCGGCTACTCTTACACAAAGCTTGTCTAAAATGAACCTGGAGCTGCCTAGAGAATTCAGCAATGCAGAAAATGCATCCAAGGTTTGAGATAATTTCTTAAATCCTTCTTTGTGAATACATAGGTGCATGAGCATGTGAGATTTCTCTGTGTCTCATGAAGTTTGTTGCGAAGACTTTGTAAGAAGGTTAAAAGAAGGCAATCGTGTTCAGTAAGCTATTATGTACATGTAGCAGTCTTCCTTGATAAACCAGGGGTCATGGTTTAGAAGGAAGGATCCCTTTTATGAGATACCTCCTTAGAAGACTTGTGTGTACTCTTGTACAGCAGCGTAATGAATTCTCCCTCCGGCTTTTTCCTTGTGATAAGCACAGATATTAAGGGAGCAAGTTGTTGCATTTGTTTATATCCATTTATATCCATGAGTCCAGAGAAGGGCAGTCGAGAGAAGGGCAAGGAAGCTGATGAAGGGTCTGGAGAACAAGTCTCACAAGGAGCGGCTGAGGGAGCTGGGATTGTGCAGTCTGGAAAAGAGGAGGCTCAGGGGTGACCTTATCGCACTCTACAGATACCTGAAAGGAGGCTGTAGCGAGGTGGGGTTTGGTCTATTCTCCCACGTGCCTGGTGACAGGGTGAGGGGGAATGGGCTAAAGTTGTGCCAGGGGAGGTTTAGGTTGGATATTAGGAAGAACTTCTTTACTGAAAGGGTTGTGAGGCATTGTAATGGGCTGCCCAGGGAAGTGGTTGAGTCACCATCCCTGGAGGTCTTTAAAAGACGTTTAAATTTAGAACTTAATGATATGGTTTAGTGGAGGACTTATTAGTGTTAGGTCAGAGGTTGGACTAGATGATCTTGGAGGTCTCTTCCAACCTAGATGATTCTGTGATTTAATTTTGTGCAATTCTGTGCCATAACGTATCTTTTCATCAACTGATGTTCAGGCTGCTGTAGCCAAAGTACTGTTTGCTGTTGTTGAAGTAGCCGATGGAGTACTGCCTTCATCTTTTTCTGCTAAACTGCACATACCCACATATTTTTAGTTGTTCTTTCTAGTGAACAGAGAGGAACTGAAGTGGTGGAACTTTATGATTTTAACCTGAGGTTGGAATTGAAGGGGTGGTACTTGTAATTTCGGTGACTTCTCAGTTTTTAAAACATTATTTTTCAAAAGGGGGAGGTAACTTTTAAGTCTTAGCAAAACTGCTAGTGTGGCAGGTTTATGCACATCCATGATCTCTGTTCTGTTTGCATCCCTTTCCAGTGGATCAGTATGAACCACCTGCTCTAGGTATTAATTACTACTCAAAAACTCAACTCACGTGTCTAACATCATGCACACAGAAGCACCAGCTTTCCAAAAATAACCCAGAGTCCTAGGTGTCTATAATTTTTTGGATGCCAATTTTGAGCCATATTAAGAAAATAAAGTTACTAGAGCTTACGCATCCATCACCAAAATGTTGAAGAAGTTTGGTGAGGCTGTAAGCTTTTTTCTTCTCCTTTCTACAGAAGGTGTCAAGTTACAAAATGGATGGCCCAAAGAGAGGATTTTGTATTGTTATTAATAATGTTACATTTGATGGGGTTCTTCAAGAGAGGAAGGGTTCTTCTAAAGATGCTGGTAAGCTCCTGAAGTGAGATTTTTGGAGGGTTAGTTTCTCTGTTTCCCCATGCAAGCTGGTACTCCTCTAAATATTATTGTATATGTTTTAGTAAGCATTTTTAAACAGTAATTTTTTTTTTTATTTTGTCAAATTATGTTACTTGTGTATCCTGGGGAAGGACTAAAGGCTGAGTAACCACTGAATTTCTCACACAGTTGGATCATTCTTAAATCATTTTTAGAATCCCTTTTTATTTAGTCTTTATGTAAAAGAGTATTGTAAAAGAGAATATGTAAAAGAAAACTGTAAAAGAGAATTAAAACTAAACCAACATTTTTGTATAATATAATGCAAAATTCTTCAATCAACTCTATGCATACTCTTTTATTCTATTCATTCTATTTATCTTTTGTTTATTAAACTCTATGATAGTCAAAACTGCAGTTGGAAATAATTATCTGAGGAAGATTTTGAAAGAGTTTCTAATCTGAAACTCTGGGGGGGATTCCTAATATTTTCAGGTGTCATTTGTGAGCTCACTTACAGTGTCATTTTATAATGTCATTGTATGTTCTGAAGCTTGTTTGGAAAGATTCCGTGGCAGTGTTTGAACTGATGCCATCTTATTCTGTTAACTTTTATTTGATACTAGTATAAAGATGTATCTGCAGAAGTATAAGGTTGTGAGGTCTTTCACAGTTAAGACCATGGTGACCATAAAATAGTTTTCTATTGCCTCATTTTTTATTTATTTTTTTTATTTTTATTAATTACAGAGGAGCTAAAGAGAGTATTCACATGGCTTGGTCTGGATGTGAAGACTTACACTGATCAGACATCTGAACAGATTAAAGAACTCATGGAAACATGGCAGCAATTGAAAGATCACAAGGATAGGGACTGTTTCATTTGTTGTATTCTATCTCATGGAGAGTCAGGAGCAATCTATGGGAAAGATGGAGAGCTTGTATCAATCCGCATGATCATGTCCTACTTCACTGCCAAACAATGTCCACAGCTAGCTGAAAAACCCAAATTATTCTTTATCCAAGCTTGCCAGGGTAAAGAGATACAGCGTCCTGTCTATGTTGAAGCTGATGCACAAATTCCTGACTTCCCTTCTATGCAACAGAGCCTTTCTCCTTCTGAGAGTATTCCTGAAGAGGCTGACTTCCTCCTAGGCATGGCCACAATTGATGGATATGCCTCTTTCCGGCATGTTCAACAGGGTACTTGGTATATTCAGGCCCTGTGCAGCAAGCTGCAGTTGTTGGTACCAAGGTAAATACTTAATTACTTAGCCACCTCCAAACCTCTGAATCTCCAATCTATATTCTATTAGCCATCTGTTTCTTGAGTGGATTTAGATAAAAATATTGTTACATCCTTTTACATTATTAGTTGAATCAAGCAAGGCTTGAACTCAAATGAGATCAAAAAAAGGGAAATTTGGAGAAAATTATGTTTTTTCTTTTTATATTATAAAAGTTTATACTGTAGCTTCTAGATGATCAGAGAGGTGTTGCATGGAGAAACAATACCATCTGGTAATAATTAAATCTTTTTCTTATTATTTTTTGCTTTCCTCTTGGCTGCAGGGGTGAAGATATTTTGTCCATTCTTACAGAAGTTAATGAAGATGTGGGCAGGCGTGTTGACCGCTGGGGGACAAAGAAGCAGATGCCTCAGCCAGCTTATACCCTAAGAAGAAAATTTATATTCCCTATACCTAGAGACCCTCCTCCTTCACAGCAATATTGAGGCTTTTTAAATACATACTTTTGTCATCACATCTCATTTAAATGCAATTCACTGCACTGCCTGTTTAAGGCAGTTACTCAGACTCCTCGGGAGCTGTTAGTGTCAAGGCAAGGCCTCTTTTTTTTTTTTTTCCCAAAGAAACTGTGAGGATACACAGTTAATACAATCCATGTGCCAGCTATTTAAATAATACATATATACACAGAGATTTAAAGGTTGGGAGAAGCATATTTCTATCATGTTAAACATTATTGTGCCTGCAGACACAAAAGCGTATGTCCATCAGCATAAGAGTTACATGTAGCTTTCTATATATTCTTCATATATCTAAACCAGGATGTTAGGTTTAGGCTCATCGTGTTTTATTTTGCATGCTAACATTTTTTAAACCTGCCTCTAAAACCACTAGTTTTATTCACAGAGAAAGACAAAGGTGGGAATAAGAGGAGAAAGCTTAAGTAGTAGACAGAAGGATTTTGTTCATCTCTAATTTAAATTATTTTTTTAACATTATGGAGAAGCAGGTAACTGTTGAAATCAGCAATTTGTTCAGCAGTGCTCACTGATGCCATGTAATAGCTAACGTGAACCTCACGTACAATGGTATGTTTCCAAAATTGAGTATAGCCAAAATGCTATAGAACTCCCTCCGTGAAAACTTGTGAACTGTCATTTCCCCATCACTTCTGGGAATAAAAGTTAGGGTAGACCAGTTAAGCACTGTGAAATAATGGCACTCAGCTGTGTGTTTATCAGATTGATTAACTTTAAGTTAAGTTAACTTTAAGTTAACTTAAGTTAACTTAACTTAAAGTTAACTTTAAATTTCTCATTTTAAGGTCTAAAATGAAGCTGTATAAGGACACAAGCCGCCTTCTTGATTAAGCTTCTAACAGCATGTTTTAGCATTAACTGAAATAATATGTTATTTTGTTACGATACTATGTGTATCTGTGTCCTCCTCTTTGTTACTGAATTAAATTTCTATATATTTTTAAGAGCTTGGGTAGACAAAACATTTGCTATGGGCAAATGTTTATCCTTGTTTATGCCTGCCTGCTGCACTTAAGAATACAATAGAATAGAATAGATTGGTTGGAAGAGAACTTCAAAGATCATTTTGTTTACCTGACCGACCATTTCAGGGCTAAGCAAAAGTTAAATCATATAGCTGAGGGCATTGTCCAAATGCCTATTGAACACTGACAGGCATGGGGCATCAACCACCTGTCTAGGAAGTCTGCTCTAGTGTGTGACCATGATAAAGAAATTTTTTCTAATACCTAGTCTTAACCTTCCCGGCACAGCTTTGTGCCATTCCCTTGTGTTCTAGCTTTTGCTAGAACAGCACTATTGAGTGCTATTGGAAGCAATTTTTAGTTTGCAGTATAAAACATTTTTAGGAAGGAAGTTTTGCATCATCCAAAGCATTAAAATACAGCCAATCTGCCAAAACATGATGGTTACTTTTTATCATGATGAATTGACAGGTGTGTGGCCCATAGCATCCTGTGTCTTCCGAATTATTACAGCTGCTACACTTGAAGTCACACTTGTGCCACAGATAGAAATGTTTTGTCTGTTAGTAGAACATACAACAAACTTAACAGATTGAAGTGTGTGGCTCAAAATTGCTATTCAGACTTGGTGCATTCTTCTTTTGTATATTTAGGTAACAATTGAATTCTATCAATACAGAGTAAACACAACAATCTTGACCTTGTTTTGGGGGATCTTGGTTTCATTTTTAAGTTTGCTAGACAGAGAACATCATCATGTTCTCCTGCTCTCTCTGTAGGAACCTCTGCATGGACAGTCTCCAGTTAAACTGTAGGTGGTTAAATGCAGCCAGGAAGAGTTTAAGCTGATTTCTGCCATGAGTTCCCTGGGGAGAGGGATCCACACTGTGAAGTATAAAAGACAGGTGAAGTCTCCCTTGCTCATAATAAGGCTTGTTCACACACAGGTTATTGTGCGTGATTTATAGTATCCAGTGTGAAAATTGTGCTTGTTTGTGTTTATATGGCTGCACGCTGCAATACTTGGGTGCACCCAGTGGTACTTCATCAGGACAAGCCTGCAGGCAGGAAAGGTTTAGCACTGTAACCACAGCTGCCATTCAGCAAGGTTTTTAAAGTTTTCACATGATCTCCTGTGGTGTGTTGTAAGACAGCAGTCTGAAAGTCTTAGGTAAAAAAACACCCACTCTTCCCGCAGCTTAGACGTTAATCACTGCTTGCTGTCCATGTTGTACTCTTTCAGTGTCTCTCTAGGAATATAGACCTTGTGCTAGAAAGAAATCAGCCTAATCCAACAAAAAGTGGTTGGCTTCTTTAAGGACTTGATGATGCATACAGAAGCATGTGTACATATGCATGCTTGTCACCTACAGAATTAAAGAAGGGTTGTCACTTGTGCAATTCTTGTTTAGACAGATTGAAGTGGAAGTAGTGTAAAATGAGTCTTCCAGTGGGGATGATGCATCTTTGGAAAATCATGATCTTAAAGTAGAATAGCAGCCAGTCACTACAGATGCTGAGTAGTCAGTAGCCTTGGCATTTTTGCTTCCTCAAGGCCAACCTTTCTGGGAGAGCTGGATTTTTGGTAGGCTGCAGTACAAAGAAACGGCTGGGTCATTGCGACAGTTCTGTGGGAAGCCAGAGGAACAAAACGGGTGCAGGGGAGCTGTGGGAAGCTGAAGGGACTAAAGACTAACAAAGGAACAGGAATAGTTTGGGGAAGGACAATAGAGGAAGAAATAGGAAGTGAAACACTAAAGACAAACAGGAAGAACAGTGCCAGGAGGGCTGGTCCCTGAAACAGCTGCATGATGGGAGAAGCCTCTGTCTGGAAAGAGCCATCTCAGGCCTGGTCTTGTCTGCAGATCTTTTTCACACAGTAGTGATCACAGCATGCTTCCTCTTTAAACCTCCAACTGGAGTTTTGGTTCAGTTAAGGAAAGAACAACTAGTAAAGGAAGAGAGAGTGAGGACTTGGAGACAGAACCATTCGGGACCTGAAGATCAGATAGCACTTGTGATGCTGTTCCCAACCTTTGGATAAAAGGAAGACTGATGCCAGTGAATCTCAGACACGTCTTCTGAACTGTTATTAGCATGTGCCTTTTGGAAGGAGTTTGAATACCTCATTCTGTTGAAGGGTACGTTATAATTTTGAGTTTATAAAGGTAGGTAGGTTGAAATCAATGAAGGTAGTTTTAATTGCAAAATTTGAATATATTTCTGCTCTCCTAACTCTCTCTTCATAATGCTTGAGTTTGAGCTTCAGACGTGGACAGAGAGGTCTGGTAGCTGACTATTCATGTGTTTGCTGCTGCAAGAATACTGGTGACCAGCAAATCATACTGTGAACTTTACCATTGAAGGTAGAGTTCTATGCATAAAGAGGGTGAAAATGCCAAAAGTTAAATATTAAATTATTTTGTAAACAGGAAAGTGTTTCAAAGGGATGTTTATCCTTTCGATTTCCTGCATTCATTGAGTACTGCTACTGAATTCGGTACGGATATTTGACTTGTTAAAAGCAAGCTGGGTGAGTTGGTGCTGTACCTCAGAGAATGGAGCTAGGATGTGGAAGATCTAGTGACACAGCAGGATAGTGGGACTGAGATATTTTTAAATAGGAAGATGTAATTTATTCATGCTTCCCTACCGTCTTTTAATTGGGATTTATAAGTAATCATAATGTACTGAGCTGTGCCATATACCAGGAGTTCCTGGCTGTGCTGCTTAGTGTGTCCCCTTAAAACAAAGGCAAACCTGGTTGCTTCTGTGGTTTGTTTACAGTTTTTTCCTACAACTACTGTAATAATTTCCTGAAACTGGAACAGTGGTAAGTGGAGAAAGAAACTGCTGCATAATGATCACAGCTTATTGCTTTGATATAACTTAGTTATTGTAAGTCACATGACAATACAGGCCATAGTACAAAAGCAAGTACTTTTCCTGGAACTTCAGAGACTATGGTTATCTTTCACTTTTTTCAGAGTTGTTTCAGCAGTCCTCCAGCCTGTCCTCCAATGTAAGTGTAGTAAAATTATTATTATTTATGGTGTAAAAGAAACAGTTTGCTTGTTTTATCAGTTGTGTCTTTATTTTAGTGAAGTGGAAGAAGACACCACAGCTAAACATTGTTTTAGTGTGCTCCTGTATTTACAGATGGGCTTAAACACTGTGTAGATGGCACATCTATACTAATTGCAAAAATTGCGGGTTTGAAACTTATTTTTTGATTTTCTATTGTGCTCAAAAGTTGGATACATAAGCCAAGTTTAATATTTTTAAAGCTGATAGAGTGGTGAGTGGTGGAGAAGGAGGATGATATTTAATGTTCAGTGAAACAGAACTGCTGATGATAATTCTCCTGATCTTTTTGAAAACGTTGATGTGATGATCTGTATTTGATTTGAACATCACAGATTAAGATTAGATTTTACTTTATGAAGATAAACGAAAGCAGGGAGAGGTGCTTTGGTTACATTGACAAAAGTCAGAAGCAGTATATAAGGAATGTAGAAGACAGCTACCTTAGAAAAGTTTTGCTCATGTGGGCTGTAAAACCTTTATCTTTGTTATGGTGCAAAACCTCGCAGTCTTATTTACTTTGTAGTCTGTATTTCAGATTGTGAGTGGCTGTTGCTCCCAAATGGAGTCAAACCTCCAAAATAAATGGCAGCAGCCTGCCAGGATTGTTTATCTGATACATCAGTATATGCAGGTGTGGAGACGCACCATAGGAAGCAAGAAGGATCTGTGACTTTCTCTGTCAATTTCACTTATGCACAGTTTTCAATGCTCTCCATTAAGTCCAGAGAACCGAGAGAAAAAAGCGTCAAAGTTATGGTGGCGGCACAGCATCTGTCTACTGAAGTATTTTTGATTACATGTATTTATTTTGGACTGTTCTATGTGACATGACAACTTTTGTATTTGTGGTGGTGTGCTACTGTTACTGACAAACCAAATTAAATTTTCTCTGTGTTTAGATCCAAATCCTGACGTGAAATGAGTACAGACTTCCGCAAACTTCTTTTTGACATTTCTGAGGCTTTGGCCACAGATGAACTGGCGGCTCTGAAGTTTCTCAGCTTGGAGCATGTCCCTGTGAGGAAACAAGAAGCTATTGAGGAGCCCAAGGCTTTCTTTGAAGTGCTTCAGGAGAAAGACATGATCAAAGTGGGGGACCTGTCCTTCTTGAAGGAGCTGCTTTACTGGATCAATCGGATAGACCTCCTGGCTGGCCAGCTGGGCTCCAGCCGAGAGGAGATGGAAAGGGAGCTTCAGATACCAGGCAGGGCAAAGGTGTCAATGTACAGGTATGCACAGTATTAGTAAACCTTTGCATGCAAAATGTATGACAGTTCTGTTGTGTACTGTCTTGTTTTCTGTAGTGTTATCTTACAAATATCCAAAAATAATTGAATTTATTACAGCATGACTTCCTGCCCTTGTGAGTTTTGAGACCATGTTTCACATTTCTCAGTTCAAATGTGTAGTTGTCATGTTTACTTCTCCTAACTTTCTTAATCAGTCTTTTTCTATCCTTTATTGCCAGACAGCTGCTATATGGAATTGCAGAGGACTTAACTCCAGAAGATGTCAAGAGCGTGAAATTCCTGCTGCAAAAACATATACCAAAGAACAAGCTCCAGGATAATGCTGTAGGCAAAGTGACCTTGATAAGTTTCTTGTAAGGCTAGCTCAGAGTCTGCCACTTGTAAGACAGGAGGAAGGAGAGAGTAGTGTGCTGTCACTAAAATTCTGTTGTTTAAAGATTTATGATGTTAGCTGACAGGTGCTCTGTGACAGAAAGGACCCTTTTTTCTGTTTATCTTTTCGCTGATCTTTTTGCTCTTCTTTGCCTCTACCACCTGTCTCCCTATCTTCTTGCAAAATTCATCATGCTCTTACTTTCTTCTTTGCTTCACATTTATAAGACATTTGTGTACACGCTGTATCTAATAAAAGTGATGTTTGCTGGAGATAGATGTTTTGGAGATAGAAAATTGAATTCTAACATGAGTTCCAGCACTAATTTTTGTGTGTCACTGGGTACATTTTTCTTCTTTGTTGTAATTTGTTGTAATAGTATTTTGTTAACTTCCTCACAGAAGGATTAAGAGGTTTGGGGAGCTAGTTTACTACCTATTTTGTAAACAACAAACAGTGCTATGAAGGTGCTTGGTGTTACCAAGAAGCTTCCTTAAAATTTTTTTTTGTATTGTGGCACCTACTGCAAAATTAGCAGACTTACCTGCAACTTGGTGAACTAAACAGCTGTAAAAAACAAAGTCTGAATGCAGAGGCACAACAGGATGTTGTATTATTAACTGCATAAGTGCTTCGCACTTTGAAACACAGCAGAATAACTTAGCTGTAGGCAATTTCTACCAATCCAGTCTTAACTCTAGTGATGTGCTTCTTCAGTTAATGAAGTTTGGAGCAAAAAGTAAATTGGTCTTTAGTTTAGGTCTTTATGTCTCTGGGAATGAAAATGATGTCTTCTGTTCTTTGCGGAAGTGCCAGATACTGCAGTTATTGAAGGTCACTGTATGAGTTTGGATTCTGTGTTTTTGTTTTACCAGTCAATGTTGAAGGTCTTAGTGGAAATGGAAAGAAATGGAATAATTAAAGAAGATGACCTGAGAATTCTGAAGGATATATTAAAAGGATTTAGAGCTGACCTAAAGAAAAGAATTGATACCTATGAAGAAAAAACAAAAGGTAAACTATTTAATCAGCTGTTTAAGAGTAGAACTGTTTTGTGATTTTTTTTTTTTTTTGTGTGTCTCGATCCTTGGGATCTTAGGAATCCAGAGATAAGAGACATCTTACAATATCTTGGGATAGGCAGAACAGGTCTTGGTACCTGTGGTTTCCAATGTTCTCTGCTACTTTACTATCACATCATATCTTCTTGTATCTCTGTGAAATACATCCTGCCCTTTGTAAGTGGTCTGCCTCTCCTTTATCTTTGCTTTAAGTGCAAAGGAAGCAGTGCAGTGCTGGTTTTGGACTATAGCTTTTCAGCTGCTGAAAAAGACAATTGGCTTGAGGAAACTTGTTTTGGGAGGTTCTGAGCATTATTTTCTACTAGCAGGCTCTTTTCTCTTACGTGAAGGAGAAGTCACTGGTGACCAGGTACTTGGCTAAGATTTGACTATTAGCATTCTATATCAGATGTGAAATGTCAAGAACTTTCGTATCTGGGCTGGTGCAGCTGAGGTGGTGGCTTATGACACCATATACAGGCCTTACTCTTTGGGACACAGGGTGTGACAACCATCAAAATGGGAATCTACTAAATGTTTCCCCAGAACCTCTTTTCAGTTGACTCAGGATGTGTGTTTTCTTAGATGTATCTATGTAACCATGGAGTTACTGACTATTTTCCCCGTGGCATGTCTTTTTGTTGCTGACTTATGCTTGTGTTGCTACAAAAGCAGAAGAGTGGCTTTTTAGTAGTATTGGTATCTTTTGTCCCCCTTGATAAGTAGAAAAAGAGCACATCTGTGTAACTTGCGAAAGGGATATTGTGATTTATTTCCCTGTGCAGACTTACGCGTTTGATGATTTCTTCTCTTATTTGTGGCAGTTGTATTCAAAGCAGTGTTTTAGTGTTTTGAGGAGATCTTCAGTATGCTGGTGTTCTGTCTCCTTGGTGTGTCCACCCAAACAAAGTCCTCTGGAGAAGGGGCCTCAGAAGTAAATGAGCTGGCTGTACTACAAAAATGGCTCTCCTCTTTGACTTACATATCTCATAGTAGAGATGCTAAGGGATGGCTTGCTTGGGGTGACCATCACATTCAGACTTCGGTTATGTGGCTCTTGCTACAAGTAAAAGAACAGAGAAGAAATGGAACAAGGTACAGTCACTGCAAGAATGCCATCTCCAGTCTCAAGTTTTTGTGTGCGCTCAGGCCCAAAGGTCTACTTTTACTTAATAACCGTAATTTTGGGAATGTCTGGTTAGGGCTGCACAGTCTTAACACAAATGTATTATTTGTTCCAAGGGACACTCTGCACAGCTTCACTGATGGGCATTTTGCAATAGTGGAACCCATTCATGGCCCAGCCTCACCAGTGATAGTGAAAACAACCCTCCACCTCACTCCTTGAGCTTTTCTTTTTTTGTTGTTGAAATATGCAAAGTGGAAGATTTATCCCTTTACTCCTAAAATGTTCTTTTTATTTCCCTCTTAGAAAATGATTCTAAGGAAAAACTCAGCTACCCAATCTGTGTGTCTCTGCATCCAGCAGAACAAGGAGCAGAGGGTGGGACACCACACCTAGTAAGGAATACTTCAAGATTGCCTTTAAAGTATTTGTCCAACAGGTGGGAGCAGGGAGCATAATTTTTTAAGACTAATCAGGTGGAAGAACTAAAAGGGAGGGATTCTGTCTTTATATGGTCGCCTTGAAAGAATTCCTGTTTTCAAAACAAGATCAAGCCTTGTCCTTTGGCGAGGACCTGGCTGTCAGCAACCTTTTAGACAAGAAAGGAAAGAGTAGCTGTCATGGGAAGAAAAACAGTTTTAAAAATAATGAAAACCAAGACTGTTCAGGAGTATCCTGGATAGATGGGAAGGGTCCTGCAGCATCTGCTACCTCTCTAGAAAGTCAGGACTCTGAGTGAATGATACGGTCCAGGAATTTATCCTCCACATGTGCAAATTTGTGTTTCTGGACACTCACTTCCTCCCATTCTAAAATCATATCCTAACCACAAAGAGAGAGGAGGGTTTCAGGAAGAGCCAGCAACTTCCTTTGCCCTGGGCTGACTTGAACTTTTGAGCTTTTTTATTTTCTTGTACCTTTGTCCTCGTGATTTAGGGTGTTTGGCACTGCTTTTTTAAATCTGGTTTCTTTGTTTCTACAGCTTGTGGAATCATATAAGATGGAAAATAACCCCCATGGCTACTGTGTGATTCTTAATAACCACAAATTTAAAAATCCATGTGAAAGCAGAGAAGGAACAATAGAAGATGGAAGTAAGTATTTTTTAAATCCTATTTCTAGTTTGTCCTTTTTTAATACCTTCTGAAAGATTTATCTAATCTTTCCTATAGAATGATCACTTTCACTTTCCTTCGCTTCCAGAGTAACTGGAGTGACAACTACTGTAGAACTGTAGAAATTCAAAATAAACCACTTCCAACAATTTAGCTGATGGTTTTAGGAAGGAAGATCATACTGTTGTAGGTGAAAAAGCATCATCTTAATTGGTCAGATGTACTGAAAAGTGAAGGAGGGATTGATGATCTACCTTTTCACTTCTTGATTGGTTTTAATTTTTACCTATCATAGAGTAACACTTTTAAGTCCTTAAATTCTTTTAATCTTTTATTTGCGTAACTTACTGATTGGAGAGTATAGCTTGGACATGTTGCCAGCTGAGAAAGCATTCCAGTTTAGTCAGTATGGGCATTTGTTTGCAACAATGCTCAAATAAATGCAGTTATTTTACTGCTTTATAAATATCCTCCAAGCCTGTTTTCCTGCAAATTTCACTTGTTTATCTTAATAAACTAAAAATCTGTTTCATGAAAGCACCCATCACTGATGTTTTTAACTCCATCCAGCCTGTCTACATGTTTCTTGCTTCCCAGATACTTTCCACCTGCATAACACTTAAATCAATATTTGCTGCGAAGTCTGTGTAGCACTCTGTCCTTGCTAGCATGTTAGCAGGTTACCCTGCCTTCATTCTTGCTGTGTTAATCAGTCTCACAGAGTGAGGGATTTACTTCATTTAAGAATGGCAGAAATCATCATTCTAAAGAGTTATGTCTTCTAAGGGTTGTTCTTATCCATCTCAGGTTTCTATGCAATGTTCAGTTAAAGCCTACTTAAAAAAAAAAAAAGCAAGCTTTGCTAAACTGTACTGATTAATTGGATAATCTAAAACCTGCATCTGTTTTAGATAGTGTGTTGTTGAACCCAGTTGTATTTAAAAGATAACTAAGTTAGGCATTTGTGATTTTCTAATTAGACTTGGCACGCTAAGAGGCAGTCAAGTGAATTTATTGGTGGGATCTGAACACTCTTGGTGATACCTGTTCTACCACACAGAGCCTGATGTTTCAGCATCTTCCTTGTCACTGTTTGTTTACCAAGTGCCTTCTGACTTTCTTTCCCAGAGGCTTTGGAGAGGGTCTTCAAGTGGCTTCAGTTTGAGACAGTTGAGCACATGGATCTAGAAGCAAAAGAAATATATGAGATAGTTAAAGAATACAGCAAAAAAGACCATAGCAACATGGACTGTTTTGTTTGCTTCATTCTTTCACATGGTAAAAAAGACAAAATAAAAGGCACTGATAATGAGTTCGTAAATATTAAAGATTTACTCACCTGCTTCAGTGGATCTAATTGTCCTTCACTTGCTGGCAAACCCAAGCTGTTTTTCATCCAGGCTTGCCAAGGCTCTGTAGGTCATCCAGCTGTCATCGTAAAAGAAGACTGTTCTGGCCATCTTGAGATGGATGCTATCCCTCTGCCTTCCATTCCTGACCAGGCTGATGTTCTGGTTGGCATGGCTACTGTGGAAGATTTTGAGTGCTACCGCTGTATAAAGACTGGCAGTGTTTACATTCAATGCCTCTGTGACAAGATGAAGTTACTTTGCCCACTGTAAGTACTATTCTTAATCCAGGTGTAGATTCCGGGTTGTGATGCTGGAACATTACAAATAAACAAATGTGTTCATGTTATGTGCATGTCTTTTAACGTTTTTTTGAGTAATAAGGGATTTTTCTTCTAGTGACACCTGATAAGAGGCCAGTTTGTTGGTTGAATACACAAGCAGAAGATCAGTATTCTTTAGTCACAATTTTCATTGTTGCCTCTCTCATAAAGTTAATTTAGAAGATAGAATTTTTCTCCAGATATCACTTTCTCATGATGTTCAAAGGGCTTGGTCAATGCATAAATTTGGTTCTGTTTCATTTTAGTTTGCTATTCTGATTGCAGCCAAAGTAGAGAACTGTGTGTGTGTGTTTGTATAGTGATCCTATATGGAGGTTGCTTTTATTCTCTCAGATGTACTGAATTCTGTGGTTTCACAGTGGCATATGCAATTTCAGTGACAGGCAAGGTGAAGGGAAGATACTAGTCTTCCCTGAGATCTCACTTCACTGAAGCAAACATAGATCAACTTCTTGGCCTAGCAGCAAGTACTGTGTATTTTAACGTAACTTTTCTTTGTTTTTGTTCAAGCCGGAAGGATATCGTAACCATCCTGACAGAAGTGAACAAGGAAGTGGGAAGGAAAGTATTAAATGGATGGAAGCAGATGCCAAAGATAACATCAACCCTGCGGAAGCAGTTTGTCTTCCAGATTCCACAATGCCAGTCAACAGAAAAATAAGAATACACTCAATTAGGAATAACTTCTGGAGTGGGCTTCTCATTCAAGAGAAGTTGCAACAGAAATTGTCTAGATCTGTGTAGTTAGTCCCAGTCCTGTAAGGGACTGTGTGACTCAAATTTTTAAAATCCTATGTTTAATGAATCTTCTGGAACTTGGATCACTAGCAGTCTGCTCAGGCAGTGGAGTTTGGATCTCTTCAGCCCTACTTTCAAGTGAGAGAGCATTTCCAAGCAGTATGATTTTTAAGTGTTATGGGAATTGCCAATAGAACTATCATAGAATCATAGGTTCATAGAATCATTAAGGTTGGAAAAGACCTTCAAGATCATCTGGTCCAACCATCACCCTACTACCAATGCCACCCACTAAACCATGTCCCTAAGCACCAGGTCCAACTTTTTCCTTAAACACCCCCAGGGACGGTGATGCAACCGCTTCCCGGGGCAATGTGTTCCAATGCCTGACTACCCTTTCTGAGAAGCATCTCCTAATTTCTAACCTAAATCTCTAGCCTATTGTTTCTGTCCCTGTTGTTAAAAGAGAGTAAGACCTTGAAATCCAGATATTCAGAGCACCAGATCCCTTCTCAGAGACCATGTGTAAAGTTGTAACTGTATCGTGCAAGGAAGTACCCAGAAGGGAGTAACTGTCTAACTCTGGAAACTGTATAGTTTTTCACAGAAAATAATGTCCCTGTCCAGAACGACCAAAAAATAAAAATAATAAAAAAGATGATGATACAAGTCTGATTGTTATCTTCCAAATATTTTGTTTTGCTTTATGTTACTAATTTACTTGGCTGAACAGCACTGCTGGTTAGGATTTTTATTAGTAAGGATTCTAATTGTGTTACTTCACAGAGTACTTAGGGAGCAGTCTGTTATGGAGGGCTGATGACCACTGGAAGGAAGGTGCCACTCCATTAGATGCACAGTTCTGAGATGCTGTCCCCTCCTGGCAACTGTCTGTAGCTCCTGTGGGCTCTTATTCTCTGTTGGAATAAATACTGCTGGCTGTCACATCACCCTTGGTTGTGGTATGTTTCTCTCTTAGAGGAGCTGACTGAGGGGCAGACAGCACAACAAACACAACAAACTTCTTCAGCTGAAGAAGTTACTTTTTGCTCTCATTGAAGTATGCAATGGCAGCCACCCTGAGAGTGTGGCATATTGATATCCTTTCATTATCCTTTCATTAGAGATGGTAGAAAAGAGTAAATTAATTCAGGACATTCATGATAATGGCAGCTGATGTTCTTACCTTGAAGTTCTTACCTTGCATCTTCATCTTCTTACCTTGCATCTTCAGCAATGTGTACATAGTGTGTGGGAGCTGCCCACATCCCTTCTAAGCTTTATAACAAGGTGAATATGAGACGATATGTAACTTCTGCTTTTTTTAGTTTGTGTTTTTTGGAGATTTGTGTTTAACTGTAGTGCAAGGGTTCTTTATTCGTTGTTGCTTGTCTTCCAGAAGTGAGACGTTTTTATTTCTAATTCCAAAAAATATGTGGAGCATTTTATTCAGTTTTCACCCTCCAAGTAAAAGGGAGAATGTCAGTTTTTAGAGTCAAACCTCTGTTCATACAGGCTTCATAAACAGGCGTTACTAGCACAATGTAAATGAGAGTACTGTTTGTGGCAAATGTTAATAGAAGACGTTATGATACAGCTCTACGGATAACATTTGGTTAACCTTCTAGGAAAAATGCAGCAACAATTTATTTACATTTTTATAGCATTTTCATAAATGAGGCCTTAATAATGAAGTTAGTAGTTAATTTGTAAATGCTGTTTTACAATATGGAAATGTTGTTTAAATGAAATTACTGCTTCCTCTGGGAGAAGCTTGCTGGAAGGTGGTAGCTGTTCCAGTACAATTAAGAGAAAATATCACTTGGTATTAGTGAAGTTGTGAATCCATGGTATTTCCATTTCTTCGTATTTTTGTGTCAGAATGTAGTACTCTTAGAACAAATTCTTTTAGATACTCCACATGAAGATGTTTCAATGTCTAATATCAAATTTACTTATTTGTTATATTTGGGTTTTTGAATGATACAACAGTATACTGTAATCACAACATGAAAATAACATAGCAGTTGCCATATACAGTTGAAGTTGAATACAATACAAATGTGAGATTCTATCACCAGTCTCCACATGCTCACTGCCACGACACCGGCTGTCTCTAGTTGATAGGAAGGAACATGTGGCTTGAGGCCAACTTAGCCGCATTTTTCTCTTCAGTTTGTTTAATCACTTGTGCAGTTTTTATACTTTGTGTTGGCCTAGCCACGTACAATCCCTTCCCTATGCTGGTCTGGCTAGCTCAGGAAGACATTGTTCTTTAATTGTCTCAGGCAACCTGATGACTCACTGGTGCAGCTGTCTTGTCTAAAACTGAAGATACCCTCCAGTCTCCACAATGTTGAGGTAAATTCAGCTTTCTTTACAATATAAATACTAGCTTGTACAAAAAACATACTTGCAATGAAGACTTCAGTGTAACTATCTTTTTTTTTTTTAAAAAAAAAAAAAAAAAAAAAAAAAAAAAACTTTGGCTTGTGCTACGGACTCTGTTGCAATGTTTTTTCTAAACAGAGAAGGGGCAAGGGCAGTGAGGTGGGGATGGGGGGGGGGGAGGGGGGAATGTGTTGGAAACTAATGTATTGCTAGTAGGCAAAGAAGTGACCATGGACAAACAGATAAGAAGTAGTGGCAGAGACTAATGGTCGTTGTCTGTTCTTGGACACACTGTTGTATCCAGCAATTCTTTCCAGGCCCAGCAAGAGGAATTAGGAGCCTCGATTCATACCATCCTTGGATTGTGGCTCAGATCTAATCTAGTTAATTCCTTTGCCATGTTTGTGGTGGTGAGGCTGTCTGTCAATTATTGTTACAAGTAATTTCAGGAAGCAGCTATGCTGTGATTTTTTATGTGACTCGTGCAGTGATCAACAAAAACACTTTCCTTTTTGGGTTGAGCAGAATATGCTCACACAGGCCTGCAGCAGGGTGGACAATATATTCTTTTATGTATTTGTTGCCCTCCCACAGAACTGAAAGGTAAGAAGGAAATTTGAAAGCTCTGCAGCTTTCTGACTGTTTCCTCTGTAGCACAACTTGGAGACTGGTGAGGGCAATTACCTCTCCTTTCTGAAGGCACTCAGCTATAATTATTCAGTCTGTCCTCCCTTTTCTTCAGCTCCTGTCTGGGAGGCAGAATTTTGTACTGAAACAATGCTGGCACACAAGTCTTTATTTGCTTTCTGCCAGTAGAAGCGTTACCACCAGGAAGTGGGCTCAGAAGGTTGGCAGGAAAACAAGGCTGGTGCGTTAAAATCTTGTAGGCTTAAGCTGAAAGCAAGCAAGATCAGAGTGATGCTGTTTGAAAGGGAAAATGCTTAGAAGAGTAGGGGAAGACAGAAGGTGGAAACGATGTTATTCAGAGGCATAAATCTCTGCTCTATTATTTGCATCTCCTTATCTATTCATTCAGTTTAACATCAGTTTCCCAGAGAGCTGTGCATGCTCCCCTTCCGTGGGAAGTTTATCATTCTCTCTGCTGTAAATATTTTAGGGTCACCTGGTAATCTGCCACTACTGAGATGGGTTAGTGGTATGTGTGAGGAGCCTGCCTGGGTTCAGATCACGGCCTGCTTTCTACCACTGCATGGACTGCTGTAAGTACATGTTTTCCCACCACCTCTATAAAGGCTCACTCTTAAGTTTTTAAAGTGGTATAAAGTTAGTTAATCTATTGGGGAGTTTTGAATGTTTTGTTTTAGATTTAACTGCTGTCTGTGTCTGTTGTCTGTAAGATCAGGGACTTGAAGTCCAAGGAGAAGTGGAAATAAAATCCATAACATTTAGGAGATCCAGCTGTGCAACAGAGAGTCCAGAGCTAGATTTTTCTCAGGAAATATTCAGTGTTCAGCCTGTGCTTGCTGCCTTTTTTAATTCTGACCTACTAACTAACTAACCGTTCTTTGGAATTACTCAGATCTGCCTTTTTTTTTTTTTTTTTTTTTCAGCTAGAGATGTGTCAAATTATGAACAGATAACATGTTTAGTCTGCAGTGGCTTTTGTGCAATGTGCTAAAAATATAGTTAAGATCTTTGGGAATTCCCAGATACTAATTTCTGTATTTCCTTTCTGTAGTCGTGCCTTCACTTATTGCTTTGTCTGTTCTGTTATTGACAACTACAGGAATTCCCCAGCCCCCTGATTTGACTGGTCTTTGTGGTTCCAAACTGTCATACATTTCTAGCTAGCTGGAAAGTTATTCTGGACATTGCTTCTGAGCTTGGCTTAGGTCTTTTACATTTATTTTATATTCCTCTAGCCACTTTGTGTGTAGGCTTGCTTTGTCCTGGCATATCAGTGCAAAGAGAAGGATCCATACCTCCTGCAGTCTATTTATTAGAAAGAGCTTGTTTTAACATAACTTGAGGGCATGTTAGCTCATAGGCTGTTAAAAAATATCTTGCTGCATTCAGTTTACTTCCACCTGTGACCCAACTTGTACACATATTGTAATCAAGTATCTTGCGTAGTGCTTTGTACATTGATAAGTTACTTCTACGATAATAATATAAATATTTCTGCTTAATACATTGCCAAACATGTTTTTCCTTTTTTTAGGGGGAGTGGGGTGGGGTGGTGCCTGTGTGTCTGTTTTTTTTTTTTAAATCAGTGCATACGTTGTTTGACACCTTGTTTATTTCTTTGGGGACTATGGATGCTTGAGGGTGGCTCTCCTGATAAGGTGTTAATGTTCAATTTCAGAAGGATGAAAATCCAACTAATAAAATCTCCTCCCTTCCGTTGTTGTGAAATACTATCTATGCAACAGAAGGTGTAACAGAGGTTATGTAGCATTTTAAGGTACAGCATTTAAAGCATTTTACCCCATCGTGCTGTGCTCCTATAAGCCTGTTGCTAAAAGGGCTGGGAGAGAAGCTGGTTCAATGGCCAGTGCCTGTTAGGTTCGACTACCTGAACTGAGTGTGTGTTTCCTGTCAGTGACCTAGGAACAGCTCGTGAAGAGGAAGTTCATTTGTGGCATTCTGAGCTTTTTTCTGTTCATGTTAAAATGGCGATGAATTGTTAGCGCCCTTAAATTAGAGAGGTGTGATTGCAGCAAAGCCCAGGAAGAGGGAGCTTCTGACCTGCATAAGCAAGTTCATTTTTTTCAAGAATGTACTCTTTTTCATATCAGAAATATCTTGAGATGTAGATAATGGCGTGGCTTGGGAAAATATTTTATTGGCAAACTCATCTTACTTTGTATTTTTAACCAATGAAGTGTCACTCCAGCAATTAGTTTTCAAGTGGGCTCAGCATGTGTTTTATTATGAAATTCTTCAAAATACAGGCAGAGCTCTCATTTGCTTCCCCCACCAGTTTCCACTTACTGATTTCACTGAGAGATGTATGAATTTTATGAAGCAAAAATAGAAGAATTCAAGCAAGCAGGGGGCAGCTTTAATATAAAACAGTGTGCAGCATGTTGTGTTATGCATGTAGTATGAAATCAGTCATGGTATGTAAAAGTCACTTTTCCTGTCAGTACTACACATGTTTGAAGTTGTATGAAAACATTCTTTTTCTGCTGGAAAAAGAAGACCTATTTGGTATTGGTTTTTTGTTTGTTTGTTTTCTAACAGTAAGGAGGGAATGTATTAGTATTTCCTGGCAACGGAAGAAAAAGAAGTCTGAGGTATGGTGCTGTCAGGCTGAAGGGAAGAGCTTGCCCAGCAGTGACACCCAAGGAGATGAGCTCATGGGAGGTCAGCTCTGGTGGATGGTAACCAGGCCAAGCGCTCTCCACCTAGTTGTGCCAAGTGTATGGTAGGGATTTTCTGCGTCCTCAGAATGTTTCTATATTTTTAAATAGTGCTTCATAACTGCAAACAGAGTGGGCCTCAGGTGTGTCTGAGAGAGCTCCTCTCTGGCAGGCACACAGCTTTAAAGTTAAACGGGCGGGTTTCTAGTTAGGAATCCAGAAAGAACTACAGCTCCCAGTGGCCCACACGTTGCCTCCCTCTCATGCCCAGTGGCAGACGGAAGCACAGCAGCAGCAGTGAGAAGGCAGGGCAGTGAGGAAGTGGTTCTGGCCTAGGCCTGACAGGGCCATGGAGTTCTCCAGGCAGCTCTATGCAATCAGCGAGGCACTGGACAGGGCTGAGCTGGCGGCTCTGAAGTTTCTCAGCTTGGAGTACGTTCCTTTGAGGAAGCAGGAAGCCATCGAGGAGCCCAAGGCCTTCTTCCAGGCGCTGCTGGAGAAAGGCATGATCGAGGCAGGGGACCTGGCCTTCCTGCGGGAGCTGCTCTACCGGATCAGTCGGATGGACCTCTTGGCTGCCCAGCTGGGCTCCAGCCGAGAGGCGATGGAGAGGGAGCTTCAGATCCCAGGCAGGGCACAGGTGTCGCCGTTCAGGTGAGTGGCCAGTGGTGTGGGCTCACCAGGTAGCCTGGGGGGGCATTGGGCTGAGCCTGGCCCTGGAGCTTGCTCTCTGGGATCCACTGACCTCGGGTGGGTCATTGTAAGTTTTTTACCGATGAACTAAGATTTGGAAATACACAAGCTCCTGCATCTTTCCAGGAGAAAGCAGGTATAAGCAGTAGAAAAAACAGAAATTTCTATCCACTAAAAGGGAGAAAACTAAGCTGCACCTTTTTGAAATAGTTCACAGCCTGCCACGGTCTTTCCCCATGTCCCCCCCAAGTGCTGTGGGCTGTTGTAAGTGACTGGCTGTGACTGCCTCTGCACTCAGTACTAGGAAGTCTCAGTGCAGTTTTGATTTTAGATCCTTTTAATTACATCTGGAAATGGTTTGATTTTTGGCTGTTCTGTTACTGATATCCCTCCAGGCTGAAAAGGAAAAAAGGGTCCCATGTGCTTGGGAAGGCAGCACAGAGGAGACTAAGGGGACAGTTCAACAGTAGCATGCCAAGTTGTGCTAAGGAGCGTGCTAGAGAACATGGTGAAACAATGTCCTCCACTGCTCTTTCTAGGTACCTGCTCTTTCAGCTGTCAGAAAACATCACGAAAGAGGAGATGAAATGTTTCAAATTTCTTTTGGGGAAAGAATTACCAAAATGCAAACTAAGCCCTGAAACTGTAAGAATTGCTTTAATCCTTTTTTTTTTTTTTTTTTTTTTTTAATATTACTATAATGCATTGTAGCATTTGGGTTGCTCTGTAAGGAATGAGTGTCACTAAAACTGAAAAGACCATAAGGATGACACTTTTTGTTCTGTGCTAGTGTTAACGTGTAGCTCTAGCAGTAGTCCTACAGCCCAGAGGGCACAGGCCAGCCCTGGGTCAGGCATGACACCTTCATGCCCAGGCTCCACATGGGACTGGGAGACTCAGTGGCTTTGATCAGTAGAAGGCTGATGAGCTCATTCACTAATCTTTTATGACTGATTTTGTTTTGGCTGCTTTCTAAGCCATTGTCAAACATAGAGACTCACCCACTGTGGCTATTACTTTGTTTTGGTTCTGTTTATTTCCAAACTCAGAATACAGATCTAGGCAGCAGATCCTTACCTGAGATAAGACCCAAGAGCGTGGAGTTAACTTACAGCCCTGGAGTTAACTTACAGAGATCCAGCTGCTCTTACACTATATCAGCCTGCAATTCTGACTGCCTAATGACAACTCTTCCCTCTTTTCTTAGAGTGAAAACTGTGACCGATGAGTAGTAGCTGTTCTAGTAAATCCACGGGGTGACCACTGTGCTCTGCCACTCACTGTTTGGCAAGAGCTCCTGGCCCTTAGGTTCCCTCTTGCTTCAGAGAACTCTATACCATATTTGCATGGTTATACCCATTGTTGCCACTGCCTGAAGTTGGTCACTAGCATGATGCTTGTGTTTCAGCTGAGTGCACAAAATTGCCACTGTAAGTCAGCTGAATGAAAGGAGTCATAAAAGTGATCCTTATTTTTTTTTCCTCCTGTGTGATCACCATTAGCTCTCCTGGATTAGATCTCAGCATTTCTGATCAGTGTGAGGGAAATACGCATGTTGAAAAGATACTTCTGTTCAGGCTGGCTTGGGTGCACATGCACATGCTGCAGCTTCCTTCCCAGTATCAGCATGGATGTGCCCTAAGAGCAAACTACCTTTCTGATTGCCCAGACAATGCTCGACGTCTTCATTGAGATGGAGAAGAAGGGGATTTTGGGAGAAGACAACCTTACTGTCCTGAAGACTCTTTGTGAAAAAATTGACAAGAGCCTGTTGAAGAAAATTGAAGAATATGAATTAAACCTATTTGGTAAACTAAACCAAAACAAAACAAGGCCTCTTTCCCACAAGTTTTATTCTTGAAGTGACATTTACGTGTCTTACAGGACTAATAATGAATGCTTTTCAGGTGAAGAAGAGATGCTTGTAATAGAAGGACAAAGGAGCAGCACAGGAGTCCCTGAAAGTAAGTGAAACTCCTTCAGAAATGAATCTTTTGCTTTTGTCTAGCTTTTGGACCCTCTGCATCACTTGCATCTCACTTCTTTACATATGTGCCTCTCTGAAAAGTGATCAGATATGCAGCTGTTTACTAACTCATCACAGTATTTTTAACTCCCTTTTAGTACATTTTTCTTGGTGTGGTTTATAGCTAACAAGAACAGTCATTCAACCACATTTCAGTATTTTCAGAGAACAGTTTAACTCTTGGAAGTACTTGCGAATGGAGAATAGGTCCAGAGATTCAATTATTTCTCTAATGTTATGTTCTCTACTTACGCATACTTTCTTTATGTGTAAAGCCTGTCCCAGATTGTGGGCATCATCTGTGGCACACGATTCTCCTGGCAGTTGTGATCAGTCTTCCCAGGTAAGTCAGTACATGTCTAACAAAATGTCATAATTTTGTCTCAGAAGAGATCATTCCTTTGGGAGGCACAAAGTTCTTATATACACAGCCTGTTAAAGGCGCAGTCTAGAAAAATAAAAATGCGCTTTGTAATGTCCATTATTTTGATGCTAAGCCATGGGCAGAACCTGCTGCAGTGTTAAAACATTAAAAAAAAAAAATAATTGTAAAGTAGCAAAGTAAGCCAAGTTTGTTATACCAGGAAGTACGTAGTAGGTGGATGACTGGGCCTGGAAAAGTGGGTGAATGCAGCACACTTTGTGGGCCGAGCATGATGATGAAGGCTTGGAGGGGCAGGGTACTGTTGTGCAGCACCAAAGACTCCCAGAGGCAGTGGAGCAGCACATTGCCACACCCTGGGAGCAAAGCTTAGCAGGGAGAGCCTCCTTACCCCTCTGTGCCACAAGCAAGGGCTGAGAAGCAGTCACAAGTAGTCTGTCTTTCCAACAGCTTGAAGCTTACAAAATGACCAGCCGGCCCCGTGGAGTATGCCTGATCCTGAATAATCACAATTTTGCAAAAGCCAGGAAAGCAGTGCCAGAACTCAAAAAGATGAAAGATCGGAATGGGACAGATGTGGATGCAGGTACAGCGAACATTAAAGATGACTTTGCGTATCTTCACTTCAGGCAGCGTAGGCTGACATAAAAATAGGAAACATTTTGTATTCTGTACTAGGTGTTTGAAGTTCAAGCTTCCATTTCTAGTCTACTTTTCTTGTAGTGACTGAGTTGCATACTACTTCTAAAATCTGCAGAATCAGAAGCAGATTTGCTGCAGAACCAGAATTTGGATTTCAGTTAACATCCAGCTTAAAGGGTGAAAAAAAAAAAAGTTTTGTGGGTGGCATGGAGTTTAGGGAATCTATTATGTTGCTATTCAGTGGCCCTGATTTTAGCAGGCTGTTCTGCAAGAGCAGCATAGCTCATTGCAGGCCCTAGGATCCTCAAAACGGGCATATTTGCACTATCTAGACCAAGAGATAAAATCCATCAGCAGGACTTCACTGATTGAACTCTTAACTTAATTCAAGAGTCAGAGTGCAAGTAATCTTCTTGTGACACAGGTATTACCCAAAAATGTAATGCCTCCACTCTTGGGGAAAGCAATAGCAATGTTTGACACCTGTTGCGAGAGGCAAAGACTAGCTGTAAAAGTTGGCTGGGGAGATAACAGCTAGTTCTGCACTGTTCCGTACAGAGGCAATACTGAACAGCAAAATCACAAGGAAGGTTTGTAATGAGGGCTAAGGGAATTTGGTACAAATATGATTAGCGATCAGGCTTCTAGATTATTTTCAGAGCAGGAGTGTAACTACCTGGATAGTAGTATAGCAGGATTAAAAATAAATGGCTTCCTCTAGAAACATAATTTGCAAAAAGAGTCGTTTTTATAAAACTGCTTTAATCACCCTTCCGTTTACTTTCCAGCTGCTCTGAGCAAAGTCTTCAGCACCCTTCATTTTAAGATAGAAGAATATAAAGACCTCACTGCAGAAGAAATCCGTAAGATTGTGAACATCTACCGGTGCAAAGATCACAATGACAAAGACTGTTTTGTTTGCTGTGTTCTCTCTCATGGAAAAAAAGGCATTATATATGGCGTTGATGGACAGGAAGTACCTATCCAGGAACTGACCACTTCTTTCACTGGGCAGAATTGCCACTCACTTGCTGGAAAACCAAAAGTCTTCTTTGTTCAGGCATGCCAAGGTGATGCTCGCCAGAAAGGTGTAACCATTGAAACAGATTCTGGAGAGCAAGATTCTTCTCTAGAAACAGATGCACGATTTCAGCTCGATTGCATCCCCTCAGAGGCAGACTTCCTCTTGGGCATGGCTACCTTGCAAGACTATGTTTCCTATAGAAGCTCAAGCCAGGGGAGCTGGTACATACAGTCACTATGCCAGCACTTGGAGAACAGCTGTCCTCGGTAACTGTATTTCTATAAACTACTTTGTGGCAACATTGTATTTTTTTAAATTCTGAATTACAAGAGTTTGATTTGAATGTAGCGGTAGATGATATGCAGTGGCAATGCTTGCTCAGAGTGAAAACAGCAATTTAGAACTGAGTAACACCATTTAGATTGTTTGAACCAGTTTACCTAACTGCTTTGAAGCCTCTTTTAAACCAGAGCTGTTAGCGCTTGCATAGGTTATGATACATGAGAATGAAGTATGTTTTCTGATGTTAAATGCTGCAAAATATACTTGTGTTTTTGCAGAGGAGAAGATATTCTCACCATCCTGACAGCCGTGAATCAAGAGGTGAGCAGAAAGATTGACAAGCAGAATGCAGCGAAGCAGATGCCACAGCCCAGTTTCACACTGAGGAAAAAGCTCATCTTTCCTGTCAACTAAATGAGAGAGAACTGCAGAGCAAGAGCAGCTGCAGCAGCCTTAAACAGCTGGTATCAGCTAAGAATTTGGTAAAACATAACAGACTTTCAGTGTCTACTGGTAGCACAAATGTAAATGATTTTATTGATAATAGACAAGGAGCAAAAGTCTTAAGAACTTAGTATTAATTTCTATGACACTTTATACCTGAGAGCATCTCACCTGGTCTTGAATTTGTAGTTTGGTAGCATAAAATACACTCAGGGTCCTTTCAGCTGTACCACACTTGCTGTTCACACTTGCTGTTTCTTTATTAAGATATATTGCAAATGCAAGTTTAAGAAGACAACAATTATAAAGCCTTGTGTATTTTATACTTATTTTTCTAAAATAAAAGTGTGGGAGGGGGGGCTGCCCATTTTACAGGATACACATATCAGTGTGTTTTTTTACTTTCTCCCCCTCTTTAAATCGTTTAGATTTGAGTCTTGGTATTCCTTAAGAGAAAGTAAAGAACTTGTCCTCCAGCATACTTAGCAGTTCATAGTTGTGACCTGCATTTCAGAGTATTTTCTACCGCTATCATCTTTACATTCAAATCAAGTGCACAGGTGCAGCTTTATGCTTGAAGATGTTCACTTACCTTGCTGACCTTTGAGTCACAGTTGTAGGCATAGAAAAAGAAGAATTTACTAGATAAGTAAACAGCTCTTTAGAAACACTGTATTGCCTATATTGCCTCTGTGATTAGTATGCACACAGAACAGAGAATTTTCACAAGCTCTGAGTAAAAGCTAAAGCTTTAGTCCCTTTATTTTGTCGGATTTTGTCTTTTTTTTTTTTTTTTTCTCACATGAGATGTTCATTCAGTTACATCCTTGTTACAGATTTCAGTGTTAGTAATTGTCAACATAGGTGATGATTTAGCTGAACAGATAAATCTTCAATGGAACTATTTTAGGAGCCTAAGTCCTTCCCTGGTCTCCTGTGCTGAATATTTCTTTGTTCTTTGCTAACAGTTTGTGTCTGTAAGGATAAGGGTAGAGCGATACTTGACTGGTAAAAATGAGAACCTTAAATGGCAAATGCAGCAAGCAGTTACAGAAGCAGGAAAATTTGGGAGTAACTTCCACATTCTGGGAGTAATTTTCCCAGATACTTGTTGATACTTGTTTAGGGAGTCATCATGAAACCCTTGAAAGTTGTGCTGAAGCAAGGACTAATAGACAAGCTTCTGCATACAAGCTGTCTATTTGGAAATGTCTAAAAAGGTGTAATCCAAGAGAAGCCAACAAATTATTTTTCTTGAATAGAAACTATAAGCAAACAAGCATATTATTCTGTTAGCAAAATAATTAATGTGACCTGCTTTACTGTGGATTTTCATTCACATGTACTTATCAGCACTTTACCTGTGCTCTTCATCACACCTGTGTTCTTCAACTTCCAGTTCTGTGCTGGAACCCTGGACCCCCTTACCTCCCCTGCTACTCTAACTACTCTGCTTGTCACACTGTAGATCAGCCTGCTGGGGATCAGGTACAAATTACTGAACTCACACTGTTCCCTTTCCCTTAGAGGTGAGGCTGGATCTTCTTTAGTCCTATGGACTATACATATGGACAAAATTTAAGTGAGCCAAGAGATTCTGAATTCAGGAGTCTGACTGACAGCATGCTCACGTAGGAAACTTGTTCCTTGGGAATCAAAAGGAAAAGATACAACAAATGCAAACAGTTGACTATGCTGAGGGAGATAGATAGTTACTCAGGATTTCATGGTGTAAAAATATGGGTGAAATTTCCAGCAAGATTAATGTGTGCCATAAACAAGGTCTTACTATGACTTTCCTCATATAACAAGTAATGAATCCGATTAGCAATTCTTCAATAAGAAGTCAAATCTGTAAGTTTTCAATCTTTTCCACAATTAGTCTCCTCCTATAAAGCAACTGCCATCTAGCTAATTCACGAGGAATCCTTGCAGCTCCACAGACTAATTATTCACTACACTTATTCATGTGAAGGAAAAAAGGAAATCACCTCTACTTCTAATGCTTCTGGTATGGTAGCAAATATGTAAAGCTACATGACAACCACTGGACAGGCTTCAAAGGGCCTGTACATGTTGCTGAGGCACATGCATGTTGCCTGAGGCATGTTGCTGAGGTCTTATAGGCACTCCTGCCACTGTGATGGCACACCAGGCAGTGACAAGTGTATAGCCACTGATGGGCCAGAGCGCGCACAGCAAAATAAACATTTACAGATTTTAGAGCATTCTAACTTCATGCCAACTCTCGTAGATCACTGCTCACTAATTCTGTACTTACCTCAGCCATATCATTTTCATCAAGGAGCAAAAGTGCAGTTATCTGTTTTTTTTTTTCTTCAACTGATGTAATGTTCTGCTTGATGCTTCTCTTCTGCAGTAGATATTTTGCTTTCTTTGTGGAAAAGGGAGGGAAAAAGAGCAGTTAGTTTTTTTCTTTATAAATTTGAGCAACATCACAATTGCTAAATACAAACAGCAGCAAATTGTTAACTTGATTTGTGACAAGCAAGTATTAACAAATAACAAACAGTTACTTTGACTCCCTCCTTGATTCTCCAGTCACTTTTTTTAAAAAAATATTATTTTATTATTTATTTTAAGTGAGCAGATTGTTAGAACTGTCACCCAGAATTAGTCTGAAATAGCCTAAATTTCAGAGAGTGAGGACTTCCCTTTATTCCCCCTTGTATGCATTTGCAGGTAACACTTTGCCAGTACAGCTCCAGGTAGACCACCAACATACAGCTTCCTAACAGCTAATGGACAGGGCACTATTGCAGGCTGCCAGCATATCCTCTCTTAAGCAGATTTCCTCAGAGAAGTGAGCCGATTAGCAATAAGCTAAATTTGCTGTAAGTTGAAAAAGAATGGGACAGTAAAATGCAGAGCCTTTCTTGCACATACAGAACAGAGTCAGACCCACAGGAAGCAAACATCCACACTGAAACACCCCCCAAGATTTTTAGGATGTCCTTATGCTGAATGCTGTAGCAGCATCCCAGCCTCCACAGCAGGGGAGTACCCAGATTATCATTCTTAAGGAGTAGCGATTTAGAGGTGAAAGAGTATGGAGCCTTAAAATACACAGCAGACAAGTACCAGACATCAGTCAACACACTCACACTCTCCCTTAAAAGGTGTGACTCCACCCCTTCAGGTATATTTCCTAGCTCCATGGATTCCTGCTTAGGACATTTGAGACCCATTCCCCAGTACATCCTTTAAGTGTTGATGCCACTGAAAGAGAAACAAGTATTGCTGCTTAGGTGCTTCAGTTTAAAGCGAATTCCTAGAGAGAAAGAGCTGAAAAAATAAAATGCCAAAGCTTACTGTTATAGATTAGACCACACAATTTTCTGGTCTATTGAAATTATTTTATTAATTAAGCAGGCACAAGCAAAACAGCGCTGGGCGGCTGGGGAGTCTCCGCTCCGCAGCAGCACGCAACTTCCCTTTCCAGGGTTGCTGTTTTATAGCAGTCGAATTCCGGCTTATCAGGACTTGTTGAACTGGCTGAGGCTGCGCAGTCTATTGTTGAGAGGGGGGTCGTTGTTCCTCACGCGTTGTGCTCGTGTTCAGGTGGAGAGTGAAGCGGCAAAAAGGATGTCTTGTGGTAAGGAACTTCACAGAGTCTGGGTTCACTCAAGGATGTTTACCCAACACCCCCTCCTGCTATCTGTTTGCTTAATCCTCCCCCTTATCAAGGCCATTAAATTGTGCACCCTTATCTCCTCAGCAGATCCTCCAAATTCCTCAAAGACAATGAACAAACCCCCATTAATTTATTACACTTACCATATCAATGCTAGTATTTTACAAGTGTATTTGTTTGAAAAATCCCTGTTACTGCCTTCTCCCACCCCACTCCTCAGCGCTGCAGCATTCCCTGCATCTACTTTTTCAGCTTTAGGAGCTAACATCTTCCTTGGACTATGGGCCATGCTGTATCATGTGCAAAGACAGTGTGCGACAGACCAAGACTATGACTTGCCTTGACTCCCTGCTAACCTTACCAGTACTAGCAAATTCCTGTTTTAGCCTGGTCTTACCAGAGGGACCATGAACCTAGGCACTGGCTTAGTCAAAAAGCATTAAAACTGATATATGAGATAAATGGAACTATGATTTACAGGTGTCAGTTGCCGGCATTCGTCTTGCTACTGAGAGGAAAAATATTTTATGAAATTTGAAAGTATGAGAATGGCTGCATTGCATTAACTTCCCTCCCAGGCCAGACAAGGGAGTGGAACCTCTGCAGATGTCTTATTTGCACCTTTGGTGAGTGCTACAGTGTTATCTCACATGCTTCTCCTACCTTTCTTTGAAGCTCATTCTGGCCATCCTTCATCATGGTCCCATAGCTTCAAGTTCCTCTTCTTTCTCCTTGAGATTTGTCTCCAGCAAATCACACAGTGTCATAGGATGAAAACACATATCTCACTACTCTGTCTTACAGCCCTACCCACTCTTCTTCTGCTCTCCCCAATGAACCCTTGGGGCCCATTGAGTCACACTGCAGGTTCCAGAGCCTTGTGCTCAAGCTCCTTACAGTATGGATTAACTCCCATTCCTAACAGCACACATCTCCTTGGCTAACTCAGCAATGCAGAAATAACACATAGCTTCCAGCATAATTACCTTCTCACTCAGCACAGCAAAAGCTAAATGTCCTAGATCGCAGTGGCTGACTTGAGAAGATAGTCCTTCCTGGAGGCAGTACCATGAGACTGCTCTCCCTTTTACTAACTGACTGGGCAAGTCCAGCTTGATTCAAGTTACAGGAATGGATCCTGCCTGCTGAAGAGTTCCACTGCACTATTGTATCCTTCAGAAAACCTAAGTATGTTGTATGTTCCTCAGGCTGGCCAGCTGGTGTCAGCCTTTATGCAGCCAAAATAATGCAGTTGTAGATTATAATTACTGGTGCTCTAATGTTTTAGGGGAAAACATTTGTGTTTTTATTTTTTTATTTTTTCTTTTATGAAGAGATGTTTTATACAAGTAACACCAAATTGCTTAATTACAGCAGCACATGTGGTGAGGGACCTGGTCAAGCTGCAACGTAAAGTGTTTGAAGATGACTCATACTTAAGGTAACCACAAAGAAATTCACTAAAGCAAAAAATTCATTTTTGGCCTGTGATTGCTTTCTAAGGTGTGTGTGTGCCAAAAGCTCTGGGACACCTTGCCCAGCCTCCCTGCCCTTCAGGCCTGAAGGCACGCTCCCTACAAGCTTTATGTGAAACACCTCCTAGCCAATTAGTAAAGGTGTGCCACTCACACAAGACCGCACAGGTTTTCTTACTGCTTCTAGAGCCAAAGTTGCCTTCTGGACTTCCGCAGCTCTTCTGTTTTCTCCAAGTGTCTTGCTCATGGTGTTTCAGACATACCTGGAGAAAAAGAAAAAAAAAAATGCTTGTAAAGCTTGTGCTCATTATTCCTGCCTGAAGCGTGCTATGAGATGCAAAAAAAACCAAACACACATATATATATAAATATAATAATAGAAAACAAGTTATTTAAGGTATTCTAGCTGTGTCTAACAGCAAATACAGATGGTATTTGACACTTTCAGGATGCAAAGATGCTGACTGCTTTCCACCCCTGGTTTGGATTCCTGTTGCACTATACACAACTCACACAAGCACAAAAAGGAACATGAGCATTCAGGACATTTAAACTTAAGGCAGGTGGCTCTAAAATAAAACAAAAACAAAAACCACAAAAGAGCCTACTTCCAGAGAAATAAGGCACATTCGAACAAAGACTGGTTTTATCTGGGACAGGACTTTGGGAGCTCAGAAGGTAATAAAAGAGACACAGGGATGCCTGTGTCCTGTAATACTCTATAAAGCCAATCATCAAGTCTCAATAATTCAAGGGGTAACACTTGAATTTTTTTTAACATGTAAGCTTGAAACAATTTGCATCAAGAAGACACTATCCATTTTAACTAGGCAGTAAGAGTTCATAAGAGAAGAAGGTAAAATCAAAGGCTGCAGTTCAATTATTTAACATAGGTCCCATCTCCTATATGATTGCCTGATTAAAAACAGCTTTCAGTTTTAGGTCCACATCAGGCCTCAGAAAAAAAACACAGGTTTTAGTTCCAGAAATAGCCAGTTCTGTACATTATACAAAGAACAGGAAGTTGGGACCCTCAAAGCTGCAGTAACTTTGGATAAAGAGTGATTGGAAGCATGAAATCTGACTTATGTCTTCAGGTAAGAGTATTTTTTCCTTCTGGAGCAGACTGCTTCATGCCCTCGTACTCACGAGGGTGCTTCCTGCTTTGCTTCCAACAGCCTCCTGGATGGGAGCATACCTCTGCAAATGAAAAGGGTTCAGAGCTGCAGTCAAAAGTTATTTAGCATTCTGATGTTTCAGTCATCAGAACCACAACTGTATTGCTAAAAGAGTACCCTCCTGTGCTGCCAGGTTGGTGTGACCAGCTATAACGCAGGAGCTTTGCAAGGTACTAGGGGTATACTTTCTGTTATTTTAGTAATTATTTAGTAATTAAATGTGGAGTTTTGGGCCAGCAGTGAGCAAAAACTAAGCAAAGATCGTTTAACACCTTACAGCTTCAAAAGACTGTCAACATTAAGAAAAGGTAAAAAGGTAAAACTCCAAAATAACTTCTAGTTATCAAGAAATATGAGTGTCTGGAATGAGGAAAGCATTTCATTTTGCTGGTCAGACCAGCTCTAGTACATCAGTAGCAGAACTGTTTCTCTGGTCGCTGGCTGAATGCCTGAACTATGGTCATTAGGAAACAAGGACATAAACTTTTGAGATTGGGAGGGGAGGGGGCTGATCATTCAGCCATAGAAGGGCATGCACATCTTCAGTGCCACAGTGTGCCTAGCACACTGCTGCGGTCATTTAGGGGACTCATGGTTGGCTGCTTATGTTTCAAAGAGTCTATAGTAGAAACCTGTATTTTGCTTTCTTTTTCTCTTTACATATTTGTTTATTACATACAAATGCTAGAACTAGTTCTTTCAGGTATAATTCTGAATGAGTAGAAAGAAAGACAATACACTAATACCTCGGGGGGCGGGGAGACGAATCTTGTCAGAAGAATTTGGATTCCTTTTCAGAATCCTTCCCTATGTTGGATACCCAACAATATGGATAGAAGCAGTGACAGAGTTAACTCTTGCTGGCTGTCTAAAACTTGGATAAACATTGAAGGCTGAAATGTTAGTACAAGGAAGTCATAAATATCATTGGGAAAACAAAACAAAAAAAAACAAAACACATAATAACAGTAATTTTCTAAGTCAGATATAAGACCAATACTAAAATAATACAGTTCAAGAAGGGCTGTATGAATTTGTTATATTAAACTACAGTATAAAGAAAATTTGACAAAGGTATATTTTTGTTGGGTATTTTCTAAGACATCAATATGAAAGATATGGCTTTAAGAGGGGTCTTAACCAGTTAGTGGGAGCCACCTAGGAGGCTGGAGCTGGCCAGCCTTGTGCTTCCCTCACTGCACATTACTGAGGCACACCTAAGCTTTCTGTTTATTTCTAGCTCTTTTTATGCAGCTTCAAAGGGGTTACAGCTATTACTGGGTATTGAGGCAAGTGCCTTAGGTTGAAGAGCTGTGGCAATTACACAAGGCATCTCTAGTTAAAGCAAGGTTCCAGTTACTATGGACAGCCAAAGCTTGGAGGCAGGGTATAAACTTCACCTTCTTTCCATGTGGGAAAGAATTTAATCTTTTATACTGTGATCTCTCCTCTTTTAAGCAGATACTAACTTGGACATCCTGGAAGGTTTTGCATAAAGCAGAAAGTTATTTTGGCTTTCTAAGGTCCTTAGTAAAAGGGACCTGATTTTAAAATAAGAAATAGAAATATTTATGCTATAGGTAAGCCACAATTCACTGGAAAACAAACAAACAAACAAACAAAAACCACCAAAAACCACACAACAACAAGAAAAACACCATGTACTGTTTCCCGGCTTTACACTGTCAAATCTTTTAACTGTTTTCTTTTAAAATTATGTAGGTTCTTTCATATATTATAACCTGTACACATTAATATTCATTGGAAGTATGCAGGCTGACATGACAGACAAAAATTTGGCACCAATGTACAAAGGGAACTTCAGGAGTACTGCACAAAGGCAGTATTCCTCATGGGTAAGTAGCTTGGTTTCAATCTCTGCTCCCATTTTATGACAAATATAGAGGAGGGCTGACATAAATAACATCAGTTACTAAGACAGAAAAACAACAGCACTGATCACACACTTCTCTGTAAAAAGACCCAATCCTCCCTTGAAGGCCTGAAGAAAACAAGGGAAGAATATATACTTCCAAACAGGAGAACATAAATGCAACCCCTCCCCAACCTAATGGATACTTAAGTCTAGCAAAGAAGTCCAATCTTCTTCTATTTTTTGCTAGTTGACACCGTAATGCTAGAACACATTATGTGCTGTAAAATGACAGGAGAGAAAAACAACTACAAGAGTAACAGAAAACATGAGGACATTCATTTAAACTGAGGTTCACATTCTGTCTAGAAATTGATGAGCTATTTATGAATTTCTGTGAAGTCTTTCATTAAGTAAAATGTTATTCAAAATGCAGTAGAAGGTACTCTTTAAGTGTTTTTGTTTGTTTGTTTGTTTTTCCTCCTAGATTTAACTTTTACGTTGCAAAGTATAACTGCAGCTTGTATTGCACATCTATACTACCTTTAATTGCTTATGTCACAACACAACAGCAAGCAGCTTAGCACAGCCTGATAAAATTTTTGAATCCATTTGTCAGCTTTCACAGACAGTGCTTGTGCAGATACCAGCCCACCAAGCTTCTGCACCAGTCACTAAATTCCATCTGATTTTTAAAAAGGTCTAATTTTAGTTTTATTATAGAATGTTGCAGTACAGAAGACGATACCTGCAATAAACCACACAAGGTGACCAATATATTGAAAAATGACATTATACATGTTTATTATGAAATTTACATTCCACTATGAAACAACAGTATGTGCAAAAAGCCAATGAAAATAAAACAAAGCCAAAACAACGACAACAACAAAAGTTCCCAGACCATTCAAAAACATTGTGTGTAATCCTCTTTGTGTCAAAGGAGGCCCAAACCTAACATTTTCCTTCCATCTCTGCTGCTCTTTAACTTAAAGTAGACTTCTGGCTTCATCAACCATAGGTATTTCAAGTGTGCAGTTATCTCCAAGTTTATCAAACACAATGAAACTTGAGCTGTATGTCTATAAAACTAGAAAGCTATACATTTGTACTTGGTTTAAGCCAATCTGAGTAAAGGTAAAAACCACAGGAATTTATCTCCCAGCGTCTTGAAACTTTCACAAACATGGGTAATTCCTTTCTTTGTAACACCTATTTTTGTCTCAAACCTGCAAGGTAACAGAACCTTTGCCAAGTGCATTTCTCCATCAATTCGCCATTAATTCACTCAACCAAATCACATTTGCACAGGACAAAATGATCTTATGCAGGAGCTCAGCCATCTTAGTCATGCAAGTTCGTTTCATTTCTTGTAAGAGGCAACAGAAGCCAAATCAGCTCCTACAACAATGGCAACTTAATATATTAATCAGAAACATGTATGTTATTCAAAAAAAGTTTGTCTTCTAGGTTTTGGCACAAAGCAGTAAACTTGGAAGAAGTGGCAAATCTTTCCCTGTTGCTGCAAGCCAGACATGCACACAAAATGTACAACAGAATTTCAATAGCACTGTGCCACAGCATCAAAACTGGATAAAGGCAACAGTATTCAAATTCTTTCATCATCTTCCTGCCTTGTGTAAAGTATCTAAGAATACATTATCCTACAGAAAACAAACAAGCAACCTTGTGACATATCCATAATACAGTTTAAACTGAACCAGCTTATATTGCTAGGCTATGGAATATGGAAGTGTCCCAAAAAGAAATACGCATTTAATTAATGTGCTGTTATATAAATTTTAATGGAAACCTGGTCTGCCAAAGGAATTCTGATTTAATTGATTTGCAGTTTATGTTGGTAACAGTGATCAAATGGCTGGAGTTAACTAATGAAGCTAATTAGAAACAGTGATATAGCTTTAAAAACTTTTCTGTCACTTACTTGCATGTATTCCTATAATAAATGTACATATAATGGACATACTTTTGACGCATTATATACTTCTCTGTTTATACCAAACTGTCTAACCTTTTGTCAACTCATTCCTTAGTTCACTGGAGAGCAACATTACCTCCTCCCAGCCCTTTCATTCTTACCTTTTTTAGCTAGGTAAGACCCTGTGCGCAGTTAAGGAAGTACAAACAAATACTTACACAAAGGAATTAAATATTTTTTATTTTAAAAAATAAATTAGCCCATATCTAGTATTTTAAATAAAATTCACCTTTTGTAAGTTTAAGTTTTTGCTTAGATAGCAAAAGGCAACTCCAGGAATTCCTGCGCGCTGCTGACAGACAAGTTTCTGTTGAGAATCCCTGTGCAAGTTTGAGGTGGTTATTCGTTTTAATTAAAAAAAAAAAAAAA